>NC_086102.1:60349075-60650960 GCF_963921235.1 Mobula hypostoma | reverse complement strand
TCGGGACAGGACTGTGCAAGCGTGTGTAAGTCAGTCCTTGAGGCAGCAGGAGTAATTAAAAGAGAACAGTTTGACAGAGCGGGCGACGGAGTAGAGGGAGACAGAGTAGGAAGGCTTTGTCTCGAGAGGCTTTGGCGAGCAGAGGCTGAGGACGAGCTTCGCTCCAAGTGAGGTAAGGCCGGGTAAGTTCCTTTAAAAGGAGAACGGTCTGCAGCGGTATTTTATTTGAAGCAAGGAAGGCGGCGAGGCTGTAGCGTATTGGGTAGGTCATGACAGCTGAGATCGGCCCCATGGTTTGTTCATCCTGCAGCACGTGGGAAATCAGGGATACTTCCAGTGTCCCTGATGACTATGTGTGCAGGAAATGTGTCCAGCTGCAGCTTCTGGCAGACCGCATTGAGCGGCTGGAGCTGTGATTGGATTCATACTGGAGCATCCGTGATGCTGAGAAAGTCATGAGTAGCACGTTTAGTGAGTTGGCCACACCACAGGTAAAGGCTACACAGGCAGAAAGGGAATAGGTGGCCACTAAACAGCATAGCAGTAGGCAGGTATTGCAGGAGTCCCCTGAGGTTATTTCCCTCCTAAACAGATATACTGTTTTGGATACTGTTGGGGGAGATGTCTCATCAAGGGAAGGCAGCAGCAGCCGAGTTCATGGCACCATGGGTGGCTCTGCGGCACAGGAGGGAAAGAAAAGGAGCGGGAGAGCTATAGTGATAGGGGATTCGATTGTAAGGGGAATAGATAGGTGTTTCTGCGGCCACAAACGAGACTCCAGGAGGGTATGTTGCCTCCCTGGTGCAAGGGTCAAGGATGCATCTGAGCGGCTGCAGGACATTCTGGAGTGGGAGGGTGAACAGCCAGTGGTCGTGGTGCACATAGGTACCAACGATATAGGAAAAAAATGGGATGAGGTCCTACAAGGTGAATTTAGGGAGTTAGGAGATAAACTAAAAAGTAGGACCACAAAGGTAATAATCTCTGGATTACTGTACTATCAGTACCACGTGCTCGTCAGAGTAGAAATAGGAGGATATATCAGATGAATACGTGGCTTGAAATATGGTGCAAGGGGGAGGGATTCAAATTTCTGGGGCATTGGAACCAGTTCTGGAGGAGGTGGGACCGGTACAAACAGGATGGTCTTTACCTGGGCTGGACTGGAACCAATGTCCTAGGGGGAGCGTTTGCTACTGTTGTTCAGGAGGGTTTAAACTAATGTGGCAGGGAGATGGGAACAAGTGCAGAGAGACAGAGGGGTGTACAATGAGGGTGGCAGCAAAAAGTAGTAAGGTGAAAAGTAAAAGTGGCAGGCCGGCAAATCCAGGGCAAAAATCAAAAAGGGCCACTTTTCAACATAATTGTATAAGGGCTAAGAGTGTCATAAAATCAAGCCTGAATGCTTTGTGTGTCAATGCAAGGAGCATTCGTAACAAGGTGGATGAATTAAAAGTGCAGATTGTTATTAATGAATATGATATAGTTGGGATCACAGAGACATGGTTCCAGGGTGACCAAGGATGGGAGCTCAACGTTCAGGGATATTCAATATTCAGGAGGGGTAGGCATGAAAGGAAGGGAGGTGGGATAGCATTGCTGGTTAGAGAGGAGATTAACGCAATAGAAAGGAAGGACATGAGCCGGGAGGATGTGGAATCGAAATGGGTAGAGCTGCATAACACTAAGGGGCAGAAAACACTGGTGGGAGTTGTGTACAGGCCACCTAACAGTTGTAGTGAGGTTGGGGATGGCATTAAACAGGAAATTAGAAATGCGTGCAATAAAGGAACAGCAGTTATAATGGGTGACTTCAATCTACATATAGATTGGGTGAACCAAATTGGTAAGAGTGCTGAGGAATTGGATTTCTTGGAATGTATGCGGGATGGTTTTCTGAACCAACATGTTGAGGGACCAACTACAAAGTAGGTCTTTCTAGACTGGGTATTGAGCAATGAGGAAGGGTTAATTAGCAATCTTGTCGTGAGAGGCCCCTTGGGTAAGAGTGACCATAATATGGTGGAAATCTTCATTAAGATGGAGAGTGACATAGTTAATTCAGAAACAAAGGTTCTGAACTTAAAGAAGGGTAACTTTGAAGGTATGAGACATGAATTAGCTAAGATAAACTGGCAAATGATACTTAAAGGGTTGACGGTGGATATGTAATGGCAAGCATTTAAAGATCGCATGGATGAACTACAACAATTGTTCATCCCAGTTTGGCAAAAGAATAAACCAGGGAAGGTAGTGCACCCGTGGCTGACAAGGGAAATTAGGGATAGTATCAATTCCAAAGAAGAAACATACAAATTAGCCAGAAAAAGCGGCTCACCCGAGGACTGGGAGAAATTCAGAGTCCAGCAGAGGAGGACAAAGGGCTTAATTAGGAAAGAGAAAAAAGATTATGACAGTAAACTGGCAGGGAACATAAAAACTGACTGTAAAAGCTTCTATAGATATGTGAAAAGAAAAAGGTTGGTTAAGACAAATGTAGGTCCCTTACAGTCAGAAACAGGTGAATTGATCATGGGGAAAAAGGACATGGCAGACCAATTGAATAACTACTTTGGTTCTGTCTTCACTAAGGAGGACATAAATAATCTTCTGGAAATAGTAGGGGACCGAGGGTCTAGTGAGATGGAGGAACTGAGGGAAATACATGTTAGTAGGGAAGTGGTGTTAGGTAAATTGAAGGGATTGAAATCCCCAGGGCCAGATGGTCTGCATTCCAGAGTGCTTAAGGAAGTAGCCCAAGAAATAGTGAAAGCATTAGTGATAATTTTTCAAAAAACTTTTTAGATTCTGGACTAGTTCCTGAGTATTGGAGGGTGGCTAATGTAACCCTGCTTTTTAAAAAAGGAGGGAGAGAGAAACCAGGGAATTATAGACCAGTTAGCCTAACATCGGTGGTGGGGAAAGGCTAGAGTCAGTTATCAAAGATATGATAACAGCACATTTGGAAAGCGGTGAGATCATTGGACAAAGTCAGCATGGATTTGTGAAAGGAAAATCATGTCTGACGAATCTCATAGAATTTTTTGAGGATGTAACTAGTAGAGTGGATAGGGGAGAACCAGTGGATGTGGTATACTTGGATTTTCAAAAGGCTTTTGACAAGGTCCCACACAGGAGATTAGTGTGCAAACTTAAAGCACACGGTATTGGGGGTAAGGTATTGATGTGGATAGAGAATTGGTTAGCAGACAGGAAGCAAAGAGTGGGAATAAACGAGACCTTTTCAGAATGGCAGGCAGTGACTAGTGGGGTACCGCAAGGCTCAGTGCTGGGACCCCAGTTGTTTACAGTATATATTAATGACTTAGACAAGGGAATTAAATGCAGCATCTCCAAGTTTGCGGATGACACAAAGCTGGGTGGCAGTGTTAGCTGTGAGGAGGATGCTAAGAGGATGCAGGGTGACTTGGATAGGTTAGGTGAGTGGGCAAATTCATGGCAGATGTAATTTAATGTGCATAAATATGAGGTTATCCACTTTGGTGGCAAAAACAGGAAAACAGATTATTATCTGAATGGTGGCAGATTAGGAAAAGGGGAGGTGCAACGAGACCTGGGTGTCATTACACACCTGTCATTGAAGCTGGGCATACAGGTACAGCAGGCGGTGAAAAAGGCGAATGGTATGCTGGCATTCATAGCAAGAGGATTCGAGTACAGGAGCAGGGAGGTACTACTGCAGTTGTACAAGGCCTTGGTGAGACCACACCTGGAGTATTGTGTGCAGTTTTGGTCCCCTAATCTGAGGAAAGACATTCTTGCCATAGAGGGAGTATAAAGAAGGTTCACCAGATTGATTCCTGGGATGGCAGGACTTTCATATGATGAAAGACTGGATCGACTAGGCTTATACTCTCTGGAGTTTAGAAGATTGAGGGGGATCTTATTGAAATGTATAAAATCCTAAAGGGATTGGACAGGCTAGTTGCAGGAAGATTGTTCCCGATGTTGGGGAAGTCCAGAACGAGAGGTCACAGTTTGAGGATAAAGGGGAAGCCTTTTAGGACCAAGATGAGGAAAAACTTCTTCACACACAGAGTGGTGAATCTGTGGAATACTCTGCCACAGGAAACAGTTGAGGCCAGTTCATTGGCTATATTTAAGAGGAAGTTAGATATGGCCCTTGTGGCTAAAGGGATCAGGGGGTATGGAGAGAAGGCAGGTGCAAGGTTCTGAGTTGGATGATCAGCCATGATCATACTGAATGGCGGTGCAGGCTCGAAGGGCCGAATGGCCTACTCCTGCACCTATTTTCTATGTTTCTATGTTTCTATTTCACGTACATCTACTCTCACTCCATCCTCCCGCCACCCCACTAGGAATAGGGTTCCCCTTGTCCTCACCTACCACCCCACCAGCCTCCAGGTCCAACATATAATTCTCCGTAACTTCCGCCACCTCCAATGGGATCCCACTACTAAGCACATCTTTCCCTCCCCTCTCTCTCTGCTTTCCACAGGGATCGCTCCCTACGCGACTCCCTTGTCCATTCGTCACCCCCATCCCTCCCCACTGATCTCCCTCCTGGCACTTATCCTTGTAAGCGGAACAAGTGCTACACATGCCCTTACACTTCCTCCCTTACCACCATTCAGGGCCCCAAACAGTCCTTCCAGGTAAGGCAACACTTCACCTGTGAGTTGGCTGGGGTGATATACTGTGTCCGGTGCTCCCGATGCGGCCTTCTATATATTGGCGAGACCCGACGCAGACTGGGAGATCGTTTTGCTGAACACCTACGCTCTGTCTGCCAGAGAAAGCAGGATCTCCCAGTGGCCACACATTTTAATTCCATGTCCCATTCCCATTCTGATATGTCTATCCACAGCCTTCTCTACTGTAAAGATGAAGCCACACTCAGGTTGGAGGAACAACACCTTATATTCCATCTGAGTAGCCTCCAACCTGATGGCATGAACATTGACTTCTCAAACTTCCGCTAATGCCCCACTTCCCCCTCGTACCCCATCCGTTATTTACGTTTGTATTTATATACACACATTCTTTCTCTCTCTCTCTCCTTTTTCTCCCTCTGTCCCCCTCACTATACCCCTTGCCCATCCGCTGGGCTCCCCCCTCCCCCTTTTCTTTCTCCCTAGGCCTCCTGTCCCATGATCCTTTCTTATCCCTTTTGCCTATCACCTGTCCAGCTCTTGGCTCTATCCCTCCCCCTCCTGTCTTCTCCTATCATTTTGGATCTCCCCCTCCCCCTCCAACTTTCAAATCTCTTACTATCTCTTCTTTCAGTTAGTCCTGACGAAGGGTCTCGGCCCGAAACGTCGACTGTACCTCTTCCAATAGATGTTGCCTGGCCTGCTGCGTTCACCAGCAACTTTTATGTGTGTTGTTTCAATGACAGAGCTGATCTGGTATGTTTGATATTGGTGAATAGGATATATCTGGCCAATTTTCTGCGTTGTCCTGAAGCTGCCAGTGTTGGAACATTATTGGAACTGCTTGGCTGGAAACGCAGTGACTTCTTCAACATATCTTCAGTACAAGAGCTGGGACATTGTCTGGTTTCAAAGCTTTTGTAAGATGCAGTGTATACTGATATTATGTAAATTGAATTTTGTCTCCAGAAGACATAGATCATCAGCTCAACTCTGCTCCTTGAAAGTGGTTGCAATCACCTGGGGCTTATCTCTAACGGGTAGATGCTGTGCTCCGTTATCACAGACCATAAGACGTAGGAGCAGAATGATTCCATTTGGCACAATCTAATATGCTGATTTATTTTCCCTCTCAACTCCCTTCTCCTGCCTTCTCCCCATAACCTTTGATACCCTTACTAATCATCAACCTATAAACTCTAATTTAAATATACCCAATGACTTGTCTGTGGCAATGAATTCCACAGATTCATCACACCCTGGCTAATGAAATTCCTCCTCATCCCTGTTCTAAAGTGACATCCTTCTATTCTGAGGCTGTGCCTTCTGGTCCTAGACTCTCCCGCTATTGGAGACATCGTCTCCATGTCCATCCTATCTGGGCCTTTCAGTATTCAACAGGTTTCAATGAGACTCTCCCCGCCCCCCCATTATTTTAAACTTCAGTGAGGAAAGGAAGTAAGATGAAGCAAATCGTTCAGAACTGAATGCAATGCTGAACATGACAGGCATTGCAGGGAAAGATCCAGCCCAAACATTATCAGCAGTACCTGTCCTTGAACTGCTGTCAGTTGCTTGATGGGATATGGCAGTATTGTAGTGCTTTGATCTGATCTGTGGAATCATCCACTTCTGTCCATAGGAGGCTGTTCTAGCTTATTTAGCAGACACTTATCCTGTGTGAGCAGAAAGGCCAGTTCTGAATCTATCAAGGACAGATATACCTCCAGCAAATAGACTGATGAAATTGATGTCAACCAGGCACTTTTCCTGTTAGAATTACTGCTGATCCACCACAAACCCCTGAAAACTGAAACTTCCACACACTCCAGCCCCTGACTCCCATTTCAAACCTACTTATGTTCCTGACCCTCCCCCCACCTGCAGTGTTCTTGACCTCAATCCTGACCCACACCCAACCTACACTTTGGCTGCACACCAGCCAATATTCCTGGCCCTCTAGTGTTCACAATCCAACTGAGCACCCAGCCCAGCTCCTCGTAAGAAACGACTGAAAATTTACTACTTACCAGTGCAAGGCATCCGTTAGTCTTGCGAGACCATGGATCTGCGCCTGGAAGGTCTTCACTCTCCAGGGCGCTGGCCTGGGCAAGGTTGTATGGAAGACCAACAGTTGCCCATGCTGCAAGTCTCCCCTCTCCACGACACCAATGTTGTCCGAGGGAAGGGCATTAGGACCCATACAGCTTGGCACCAGTGTCGTCGCAGAGCAATGTGTGATTAAGTGCCTTGCTCGAGGACACAACACGTTCCCTTGGCTGGGGCTCCAACTCACGACCTTCAGGTCGCTAGTCCAATGCCTTAACCGCTTGGCCAAGTGGTTAAGGCGTTGGACTAGTGACCTGAAGCGACCTGCGCCCTGGAGAGTGAAGACTTTCCAGGTGCAGGTCCATGGTCTCGCAAGACTAACGTATGCCTTTACCAGTGCAAGACATCAAATCAGAATCCTCTCATAGCAGACAAGATTCACCGGACACCACAGGAGAGGCTCTGGAACAATGCACTATATACGAGACAGTAACTCTGTATCTACAGCATAGGAAACTTATTGTTAGGAAAGAAACTAGATAAAACCGTCCCCATGGAAAGGACAGTATTTTTGATTGTTGTTATTGATATTACCTAAGAGCTGCTAAGGTCAATGATTAAGGTTCAACAACCTCTAATGATATGATCAACAACCTTGCCTCATGATAAAGACATGAATCGGATTGTTTGCTGATTGAACGAATGTTCAATATTATTCGTAGCTGGTCAGATAATGAAGCATTTCATGCTTGATTGCAGCATGATTCTAAATACCATTCAGATATTGACTGATAATGATAGTAATATTTGCATCACCAACACATATTCTGTCGTGATCACCTCTCAGTGCACTAACACTGATCATCTGCCCTTGATATTGAGTGGTATTACCATTGCTGAATACCTCATCATCAATATCTTGACAACAACAATGATCAGGAGCTTCACAAAACCAGTCACTTAAATATTTTGTCAAGAGGGTGCATATTCCAAGGAGTCTTACCTCTTGAATCCTTAAAGTCTTTCTATTATCTACAAAGCATAAGTCAAAATACACGTTCACTCCACCACTATGACACTGTGGTTGCAATATGTTCAATCTACAAAATGCATTCCAGTTACTTGTCTGAGTCGTTCTGATAGCAACTGATGAACACATGATCTCTTGCAGCTAGAAAGTCAAGTGTAGCAAGCGCATGTAAATATCATCACATAAAAGTTTCTATCCAAATCACACACCATACTTGGAAATATACAGTATTGCCATTTCATTGTTTTCCCTGGGTGGTAAATCCTAAATTTCCCTGCCCAACGGCATTGTGGAAGCACCTTTATCAGAACAAATTGCAGCAGTTCAAGAAGGCAATCAGAGAGAGCCAATAAATACTTACCATCCAAACATCAAATCAATCAAAGGGAAAGTTTGGAATATGAATGAATATCCTGCACTTACCTAGATGAGTGCAGTGATAGCAACTCCCACCATCGAGACCAGAGTAGACCACTTGATTGGACATTCCATCTTCTCTCCTGAACAACAACTTCCTCCACCCCATTCAGTTACCTTGCTGCAGCCTCCAAACTTGTCTCTCATGGTTTGGCAAGAGATAGCTAAGTAGGGCCAGGATGTGCATTTGGTTCTCTGAATAGCATTTTCTATAATTTTTCTGATGTGGACAACCCAGTTATGACAATAATTTATTGCCTTTTTTCAGTCTTTGAGAAGGTTGTGGCAAACAATATTCTTACATTGCTGTAATTGTTGAAGGTACTCCCAAAATGTTTTCAGGAGTTCCAATATATAGAAAGAAAGGTGCATGAGTTGCATGAGAGTTTGTAGCCACTGACAATCTCATGAGCGCCACCAAGTGGATGGTACAGAGTTTGGCAATAATAATGCTATTCCATTATTTGTGGTTTGTGCTGGTCAGCATTACTGGTTATTCCAGAGTGTTTTCCCTTTCTCTCTGCATTTGTGAATGTCCTGATCCACTATCTATGAAGTTGCAAAAGAGATAGAAGAATGGCATAATCAGCAAATGTTTCTGCTTTATGATGAAGAGAAAATTGCTGACAAGGCAATTTCTGTCATGTGAAATTTATGTCTTAAAGGAATCCAGCAGCAAAATCATTCGGTCAAATTATTTTACGTGTTAATACTGCAACCACTTTTCGGAGTGCTTGGTATGACTCTGACAATCCTGTGCAGGATCATGGTGTGAGCCTTAATGACTTATACCCAAGGTAACTTATGAATACTAACAATAATTCTTGATTGATAGAGATAATTGGTAGCTGAATGATAAGGATTGGTCTATTGTTTGTTAGATGGGGTTAAGGCACAGTCAGTTCGATGAGACATTTAAAGCTGCATTGGTAAACCATGAGCAATAAATGAACTTACTAAAACATTACAAATATCTCTGTTAGGGTTTGACTTCTGACTTTAGAGGCCACTGCTCTCTAGTTGAACTGCCCCTATCCAGCTGCAGAAATGTAAAGTTGGTTTGAGGGTTTCCTCTCATCTCATGGATAGGTAACACCTCTTGTCCTCTCCTATCATTTTGGGTACTTACGGAATCATGTACATTGACAATATCCAGGATACTGGACACTTTTTTCTCAGATTCTTATTTCCAGCGTAAGATGAAATGGTATTATCTGAAATGATAGACTCTTAAAGTGCTTCTGTAATGTGTGCTAACTTAGCACTGTCTCCATTCTGGAGAGTGATGAAAAGGATATTGGCTGCAGAACAAATCAGATCCTTCAATTTAATGTATATAATAAAAACAAGAGAAATGAGCACAAATAGGCCATACAGACTCATAAACCTACTTCACCATTGAATAAGATCATGACCGAACTGATGCTGGCCATGTAATCACTTTCCTGTCTGTACCCCTGGACTGCTTCAATAATCCAAATGTTTATAAATTTTAGCCTTGTGCTTGTTTAATAAAACCCCACAGTTTTCTTGGGATGGAAAATCCAAAAGTTTCAGCACTCTTTGAAAGAAGGAATTTCTCCTCATCTCTTCATTTTGGCGCACATGGTCTTTCAGATAAGATTCAGTTAGTTAGGAGGCGATGTGTACATGACATTGGATATCACCTGCCTGATCCATACTACTACTACCACTACGTCGACTCAGGCCTAGGGGGCCGGCGTCGGGCACGATGATGGACTCTCCACTTCTCCCTCTCCCTCATCAGTGTGTTCAGTTCATCTACATTAGCCGCACCGCTGTCTTCTAGGAGCGTCTTGGGAGGGTGCCCAGGGTTCATCCTCCTGTGCTTGGGCTCCCATATGATGACTAGGCTGGCAGGTAGCTCGGGGTGGCGTAGACAGTGCCCCGCTAGTTGCAGTCTTCTCACCTCAATTTTAGTGGAGAGCATCGGTAGGTTGTTATAGAGCTCGACGTTCGTCATGTGCTGTTGCCAACTCACATCAAGAGCCATCCGGAGCATTCGTGTATAGCAACCATCTAGAGACTTCCGCATCGTCTTGGTGAGTGTCCACATCTCGCATCCGTAAGTGAGAATGGACTCTATGACTGCTATGAAAATCCTCTTTTTAAGTCCTCTGGTCAGGTTCGACTTCCAGATTTCCTTCATGTCGTTCATAGCCCTCCACACCAGCACCTTCCGTATCTTTATATCCTTCTCTGAACTCATCATTCTTGACCCGAGGTACTTGTAGTCAAAGACTTTCTTAATGGTATCATTCTCTACGGTCTTGAGAGTACTTTCGTCACAGTTAAACGCAATGTACTCTGTCTTTTTAGCGTTTAGGTGAAGTCCAACTTTATTGCACTCAATTTCCACTTTTGTCAGTAGCTGCTGTGCTTCCTCCATCTGGTCAGTTAGCAGGACTATGTCATCTGCAAAATCGAGATCTATGAGTGTAACTGGTCTGACCCTTTTGGTTCACCCCGGATGTGTGGTAAAACCAAGCCTGTCATGATCTTTGGTAGCTTGACGTAGAGTGTAATCAAGGACGATTATAAAGATGTAGGGTGCCAAAGTGTCTCCTTGCTGCACACCAGCTAGGAGCTCAAAAACTGCTATTTCTCTGTCTGATGATACAACTTTCGCCATGGTTTTGGTATAGCTGGACTCTATTGCTCTCAGTAGATGGTCTGGCACTCCGTAAGCTTTCAGGATCTTCAGCATTTTACCTCGGTGAATGGAGTCAAAAGCTTTGCGAAAATCGATGTAAGTAAGCACGGCTGGTAGGTTGTTCTTCTTGACTTCCTCGATAATCCTACAGAGAGCAAGTATTTGCATTACTGTTGTGTGCTTCTGCCGAAAACCATTCTGATTGAACCTTAGCTTAGGGTCAATGGCAGTGTGAATCCTGTTCAAGATCATCCGATTGTATAGCTTTGCTAAGATGCAGGTCAAGTTGATACCATGGTAGTTATCTGTCTTTGTGAGGGATCCAGACTTGGGGACTGGGATAATGTTTGAGAGTGACCACTGTTTTGGTTTGTAGCCTTTCATCAGTGCCGTATTACATATGTCCAGCAAGATGTCGTCCAGGTCGCAGTTCTTCAGGACACCTGGCAGTATCCCATCTGGTCCAGCGCTCCTGCCCTGTTTGAGTGCATATTTGGCCTTCTTCAGTTCCTCAATGGTGAATGGGCCGTCATCGATGTCGACTTGCGTTAGTATCGTGGGTATGTCCTCTTCTGCTTCCATGATCGTTGGAGGGCTTCCCAGAAGGTTCTTAAAGTGGGTAAACCATGTCAGGACATGGTCCTCTGCTGTTTTACCACTTATTTGACCTAATGGGGACTTCTTTCGTCTACAGGTCTCATTAACTAGGCGCCATGCTTTTCCATGCTGCATGTCTTCGCTAGCAGCTTCTATCTCTCTATTCCTCTCAGCTAGTTCCTCTTCCTTCAGTCGGTCGTAGGTGGCAAAGAGATTCTTCTTTGCTGTCTTGAACTTGTCTCTTAGCTCTTCTGTTTCGCTCCTTCTAAGTTCGGCATGACAAGCATTGACCACACTTCTTGCTGAGACGACGTCAGGGTGTTTCGAGATCCGGCTCTTCTTGATTCACTTTACAGTAGGCAAACTCTTTGTTGCATCTGTGTGTGTGTCTATGTGCCATTGATAGTGGTCGGTGTCAGTCCCTTCCTCCCTCCTTTCCAGTGGGCCGTAGCGATTTCTCACCTCCACTGTGTACTGAGCTTGAAGAACAGGTTGTGAGGAGAATGCCTTCCAGTCTATCTTCTCCTTGGGACCTGTGGCTTTGGGTTGCCGCAGGCTCAGTTTCACTTGCATTGACACTACTCTGTGATCAGAACTGACCGAGTTGAAGGTGCTGTAGGCTTCTGTGTTGATCACACAATTACGCCATTTTGTTCTTACGAGGATGTAATCGAGCTGTTTCCTGTAGATGGAGGCTCTGTTTTCATATATCCACAGTTTACCATCACACTTCTTGAATTGTGTGTTGGCGGCAATGAGACTGTGTTCCTGGATGAAATCAACTAGATATTGTCCATTTCTGTTGGCAAAGTCTTGGTATGAGTATGGAACATCTTCCAGTCCGACCTGGGCATTAAAATCGCGGAGCACAGCCAAGAAGTTATGTGCCGGTATTGAAGTGACAGCTTCGTGAAGTTTACTGTAGAAGGCCTCCACCTCCTTCTCCTCGCTGCAGTTGTGTGGGGAGTAACAGATGATGACAGAGGTCGCCGGGTTTCTGTCAAATTCTGCAGTAAGGATTCTGTCACTGACTGAGACTACGCCCCTCAGTGCCTTCTTCGCCTTGCGGTTCAACATCAGCCCTACTCCACCTTGTGCTGACATCGTCGTCGGCTCTCTCCATGTGGATGAGGTGATGAGGTGCATGCCCTCTACCTCTGTGAACCTTATCTCTTTGTCAGGGTGTACATAACGGTGTTCTTGGATCCCCAGGATGGAGATCTCGTAATCTGCTTGCCTGTGATGCCAACTCTGAGCATCGAGGCAAGAGGCGGATGGTGTTTATGTTGAAGGTTGAGATGATTCTTTTACCTTACAACGCAAAAGAGGCGCAGTTCGCTCAGCCCCCTTGTCGGACTCAACCCTCCCCGTGGGGTTTGAGGTTGCATCTTCATACTGCCTGTCTAGGCCAGGGTCTGGGCGTACCACAGAGTTCCTGAGCACTCCCAGCTCTGGAAGTATAGGGTTTGTTGGATTGTCTGTCATCATAATGCCTTACAAGGCGCGAAACGAAAGACTGTGTGGCGCACCACTCCTCACACAGACAGTAGGTGGCCGTTGACTCACAAAGAGTTCATCCGCCCTTTGACAGGTTTTGTTTTCAGTCCTGCTGGGTGCCTACACACCCTCCTCCCTGGTGCACCAGGGGGTGTGCTGGTTGAGTCGCCGACAACCCGACCTGAGACAGGTAGTACTGGGCTACGTGGTACCAGAAGCAAGGCAAGGCCCTGACCTGACCTCATAGGTGATGTCTGATGCATGATGCCCGATCCATAGGGCATCACAATTATGCAGAATTGAACAGATGGACTAGTTGATCATAAAGTCACAGAACAGGACAGCACAGAAACAGCCCTTTGGCCCACCTAGTCCATTCTGAACTATTATGCTGCCTAGTCCATCAACCTACACCTGGACATAGCCCTCCATACCCATCTCATCCATGTACCCATCCAAATTTATCATAAATATTACAATCAAACTGGCATCCACCACCTCCACTGGCAGCTTGTTCCATAATCCCACCACCTTCTGAGTGAAGAATTTTCACTTAAACATTTCACCTTTCACCCTTAACCCATGACCTCTAGTTCTCATCTCATCCAACTGCAGTGGAAAAGTCCTGCTTGCATTTACCCTACCTATACCCCTCACACCTTTATCAAATCTCCCCTCACTCTCCTACGCACTAGGGAAAAAAGTCCTAACCTAGTCAACCTTTGCCTATAACTCAAGTCCTGGCAACATCCTTGTAAATTTTCTCTGCATTCTTCATTAGTATTTTTCCTGTAGGTAGGTAACCAGAACTGCACACAACACTCCAAATTGGGCCTCACCAATGTCTTATATAACTTCAACGTAACATCCCAATTCCTGTACTTAATACCTTGACTTATGATGGACAACATGGTCTCTTTATGATCATACCTATGATACCACTTTCAAGGAATTATGCACCTGTATTCCCAGATCCCTCTTCTACCACACTCCTCAGTGCCCTACTGCTCACTGTGTAAGACCTACCCTGGTTCGTCTTCCCAAAGTGCAGCAGCTCAGACTTGCCTGCATTAAATTCCATCTGCCATTTTACAGCCCATTTTTTCAGCTGGTCCAGATCCTGCTGCAAGCTTTCTCGCTGTCCACTATGCACGCAATGTTGTTGTCATCTGCAAGCTTGAAGATTTAAGAGCCTGCAGATGCTGGAATCTGGAGCGAAAAAAAAACAGAACACAAAAGTCAAAGGGATAGGTAATGTTTCAAATCAAGACCTGGCATCAGGATTGCATCAGTTTATCTTTTCCTGCATACGTGAGTCTTTTTCTGTTTGAAACATAGGTAGTAAACAGAAAGTGGCAACACGCACAAAATGCTGGAGGAACTCAGCATGCCAGGCAGCCTCTATGGAAAGGAGTATTGTTGACATTTTGGATTTTTGTGTGTGTTGCTTGGATTTCCGGCATCTGCAAATTTTCTCTTGTTTGAGACAGAAAGTGTTCTGAGTTTGAGGGTGTAGTGGAAGATGAGGTCATTTAATATATGTCTCTCAATTCATTATGAAGTTTTTTGAGGATCTTGTTTTTGCATACGTATGGGAAGAAGTGAGCTTGGTTTGGGGATGGAGGAGTCTCTCCAAATTCAAGGCTAATTTCATCCTCTGTTTTCAATCTTTGTCTCTACAATTTTACGCCCTTGCACACAGATGTAATTGCCATAACACTAATGAATATCTTTCTGTGGAAGGCATGTTTAACTGCCAGTTTTCAATAGTTTTGTCCAATCCCCGAGATTTGTAGAGATCCTATATGCTTTATGTTAATAATATTAAAATATTACTTATGTAGATGTAACTGATAGAAGAAGATAAGGCAATGTTTCTTCCTTCACCAGTACACATCTATGAATAAAATTCATTTCAAATATTGGATTTTATATAAAATCTCTAACAGCCCACTTTGGACACTTATACCACAGTTTGCAAACATTACCTTTCTTCAGATGTATTTTTAATGAATTGTCCTTCTACTTATTATTAAATTTCCTTTTTGATTTTCACTGGTAGAATGTATTTTCAGCACTTCGAAACCTGATTTTCAAATGAATTAATGCTTTTCAGAGGTCATTTAACTTTGCTTCCTTGTTTGAAATGGTTGAAGATCCTTGAAACCACTTTGAACATCTTCAGATCTTTCACCACCCAAAACTTTTTATTTTGAAACAAATTGTTTATATAAATGCAGTTTGATCTGAAATATCTCAAATTATATTGAGAGATTAGTTAATTATGCAGATCCTTTCTAACATGACACTTCAGCAATCTACATCTTAGAAAAATGTAGCTGTCAGTCTGTGGGAGATTTAGCACAATAAAACACTGTACTGATAACAAAGCAAAGAAGGCTTTATACACAGTGTCCTTGTCTGGCTCCTTGTTCTTATCCTACGCTGAAGGTCACTTAATCCAGAAGTAGTTCTTTGTTTGGTTGACACCACCTGCCAGTCTGTGGATCAAGACTGCCATTAAATTTGAATTCTTAGATCATGTAAGTACTTAAACTCCTTTGTTGAACTGGAGAATCCTTATAAATTCCCATCAGCAGGTTGTTGGCGAAGTGCACCCTACTGTCATTTTCGCCACCTACAACTAGATCCCACCACTAGAACATAGAACATAGAAATCTACAGCATGTTACAGGCCCTTCAGCCTACAATGTTGGGCTGAACATGTAACCTACTCTAGAAACTGCCTAGAATTTCCATATCACATAATCTATTTTTCTAAGCTCCATGTACCTATCTAAGAGTCTCTTAAAAGACCCTATTGTATTCACCTCTACCATCGTCGCTGGCAGTGCATTCCACACACCCAACACTCTGTGATTCCCCCGTTCTTACTTTCAAGCACCTTAAAACTATGTCCCCTCATGTTAGCTACTTCAGCCCTGAGAAAGACTCTGGCTATCCATACGATCAATGCCTCTCATCATCTTATACACCTCTATCAGGTCATCTCTCATCCTTTGTCGCTCCAAGGAGAAAAGGTCAATTTTATTCGACCTATTCTCATAAGGCATGCTCTCCAATCCAGGCAACATCCTTGTAAATCTCCTCTGCACTCTCTCTATAGTATCCACATCCTTCCTGTAATGAGGTGACCAGAAATGAACACAGTACTCCAAATGGGGTCTAACTAAGGTCTTATATAGTTGTAACATTACCTTATGGCTCTTGAATTCAATTGCATGGTTGATGAAGGCCAACACAACATAAGCCTTCTGAACAACACTGTCAACCTGTGCAGCAGCTTTGAGTGTCCTATGGATACGAATCCTAAGATTTCGCTGATCCTCCACACTGCCAACAGTCTTAACATTAATATTATATTCTATCTTCAAATTTGACCTGCTGAATTGAACCACTTCACACTTACATGGGTTGAAGTCCATTTGCCACTTCTCAGCCCAGTTCTGCATCCTATCGATATCCCTCTATAACCTCTGACAACCCTCTAGACAATCCACAACACGCCCAACTTCTGTGTCATCAACAGATTTACTAACTCACCCTTCTACTTCCTCATCCAGTCATTCATAAAAATCACAAAGAGGAGGATCCCAGAACAGATCCCTGCGGAACACCATTGGTCACTGTCCTCCATGCAGAATATGAACCATCGACAACCACCCTTTGCCTTCTGTGGTCAAGCCAATTCTGGATCCACAAAGCATGGTCTCCTTGGATCCCATACCTTCTTACTTTCTGAATGAGCCTCGCATGCGAAATCTTATCAAATGCTTTACTTAAATCCATATATACTACATCCACTGCTCTACCTTCATCAATGTGTTTTGTTTGATCCTCAAGAAATTCACAAACTGCCCTTAAGAAAGTCATGCTGACAATCCCTAATCAGATTATGTCTCTCCAAATACTAATAAATCCTGCCTCTCAGGATCTTCTCCAACACCTGGTCTATAATTTCCTCTGTAATCTTTACTCCCTTTCCTGAAGAAGGGAACAATGTTTGCAACCTTCAATCCTCTAGTACCTCTCCCATCGTTACTGATAATGCAAAGATCATCACCAGAGGCTCAGCAATCTCCTCGCTTGCTTCTCACAGAGCCTGGAGTATATCTTGTCTGGTTCCAGCGACTTATCTAACTTTATACTTTTCTAAAGCTCCAGCACATCCTCTTTCTAAATGTCTATACACTCAAGCAATTCAGTCCACTGTAAGTCATCCTTACAATTGCCAAGGTCATTTTCCCTGGTGAATACTGAAGCAAAGTATTCATTAAGTACCTCTGCTACTGCCTCCAGCTCCATGCATATGTTTCCAGTCACGCTCCTAATTGGTCATATTCTCACACGGCTCGTCCTCCTGCTCTTGACATACTTGTAGAATTCCTTGGGGCTTTCCTTAATCCTGCTTGCCAAGGTCTTCTCATGGCCCCTTCTAGCTCTCCTAATTTCATTCTTGAGCTCCTTCCTGGCACCTTTGCAATTTTCTAGAGCTGTAACATTTCTTTAAGTTTTTCTTTTCTTCTTAACTAGATTTTCTACATCCTTTGTGTACCATGGTTCTTTTACTCTACCGTCCTTCCTTGCCTCAATGGAACATACCAATGCAGAACGCTATGCAAATGTTCCCTGAACATTTGCCACATTTCTGCCGTGCATTTCCCTGAGAACATCTGCTCCCAATTTACGTTCCCAAGTTCCTGCCTAATAGCATCAAATTTCCCCTACCCCAAATAAATGTTTTCTCAAATTGTCTGCTCCTATCCATCTCCAGCACCATGGTAAAGGAGATAGAGTTGTGATCACTAAATTCTCTCCCACCGAGAGATTCGGCACCCGACCAGATTCATTTCCCAAAAGCAGATCAGGTACAGCCTCTCCTCGAGTTGGCTTATCTACATATTGCATCAGGAAACCTTCCTGAACACACTTAACAAACTCCACCCCATCCAAACCCCTTGCTCTAAGGAATTGCCAGTCAATATTAGGAAAGTTAAAATCTCCCATCACAACAACCCTATTATTATTGCACTGTTCCAGAATCTGCCTCCCTATCTGCTCCTTGATGTCTCTGTTACTACTGGGTCTATAAAAACACCCAGTAAAGTTGTTGCCCCTTTCCTGCTTCTGACTTTCACCCACAATGACTCACCATCCATCCATGAGTTCGTCCTTTTATGCAGCCTTGACACTGTCTTTGATCAGCAGTGCCACATCCCCACCTCTTTTGCCTCCCTCCCTGTCCTTTTTGAAACATCCAAAGCCCGGCACACTCAGCAACCATTCCTGCCCCTGAGACATCCAAGTCTCTCAAATGGCCACAATGTCATAGTTCCACATATTGATCCATGCTCTGCTCATCCGCCTTGTTTATGATACTCCTTGCATTAAAGTAGACACATCTCAAACTATCTGGCTGAGTGCATCTTTGCTCTATCATCTGCCTTTCCTTCCTCATAAACTCCCTACAAGCTGTCTCTACTTGTGCTCCAACCTCCCCATCCTCTGCCTCTTCACTTCGTTTCCCTGGACCCTAGCACCCGGAAGGCAACGCACTATCCCGGCACCTCATTTGCTGCCACTAAATCTCCTACCTGTCCCCCTAACTATCAAGTCCTCTATGACTATTGTTCCGCCTCACTTCACCCTACCCTTCGGAGGCTCAGAGCCAACCACAGCGCTATTGGTCTGGCTGCTGCTCTGTCCACGTAGGTCACCCCCCTCAGCGGTATCCAAAGGGGTATATCTATTGCTGAGGGGGAAGGGCCACAGGGGGACCCTGCACTGACTTCCTTCTCCCTTCACCTCTCTTGGTTTTCACCCATCTACTCCCCAAATTTTGCACTCTGGTTGTAACCACCTGCTCAAAAGTCATAGCTATCAATTGCTCTGCCTCCCAAATGATCCCAAGTTCATCCAACTTCAGCTTCAGCTCCTTAATGTGGTTTTTCATGAGCTGGAGTTGGCTGCACTTCCCGTAGGTGTAGTCATCAGGGAGACTATCAGGTTCCATGAATTCCCACATCCTACAGGAGGAGCATTTTACTACCATGTCTGCCATCCTGCCTGAACTGTACAATGGGAAACCAAGACCAAATCTTCTAACCCGTTTCTTTGGCCTCAGCCTCTTCTCGTGGAAGGCTCTTGAGTCAAAGCCTGACACTCCTACTCTCACTGCTGGCCTACTCCTGACAATGGCCGACCCGCTTGTCCCTTCTCTACTTTTATTTACTTCACAGTGCTCTGCTTCTGCCACTGACTGGGCCTCCAGAACGTCCGAATGCCTGCAAAGCTCTCCTTTTATACAAGCTTTGCCGACCTGTGAGTAACCTCTTTGAAGTGTTCTGCTCCCGCCCCGATTGGGCCTCTGGTATCCACATTTTTGCCGCTCCATGCCTTTCTGCTTTTCACAGGGGTCACTCTCTCCACAACTCCCTAGTCTATTCATTCCTCCATACCCACTCACCCTCCTTGACTTGCGGCACTTTTCTCTGAAACTGCAGGAGGTACAGCACTTGTTGTTACATCTCCTCCCTCAGCACCATCAACGGACCTAAGCAGCCCTTCCATTGGATTCATGTGTGCCTCCTCCAGCATCATCTATTGAATTGCAGGGCGGCCTTGGTGGTCTATCCTTACTCCTATTTCAAAGGTTCAAAGGTCCAATTTAATGTCAGAGAAATGTGTATAATATACATCCTGAAAGGCTTTTTCTTCACAAACATCCACGAAAACAGAGAAGTGCCCCAAAGTCTCCCCACCAGCTCCGCTCCCTCCTGCGTATTAGCGGTAGCAAGCAACAATCCCCCCCCTTCCCCCACCAGCAAAAAGAAAGCATCAGCACCCACCACCGAGCACTCAAGCGTGAGCAAAGCAATAGCAAAGACACAGACTTGCAGTTACCCCAAAGGCTTCGCGTTTCACCCGGCATTCGACATACCACAGGTTCTCTCTCTCTCTAATAAGGGAGAAGTAGGCGTCTCCGTTTTTCATTGGCGAGCGGGGAGACATAACAAACAACTCACTGGTTTATGATGTTAAAAGTCTGTTATGTTGCTTTTTCCGAGCTCTGTGCCCAAAAATCTCAAAGGTCCTGGCTCTTCGGCACACAGCAGTAGATTTTCAGACTCCCCTGATGATACATGGGTCTCCTGCCGTGACACCGACCCTTGATCTGCCAATCTCCAGAGTCCTGAGATCTCAGGCTTCCAAATCCAAGCCAGACTCTGAAGCCGAACCCTTGGAGTGCTGAACAATGGCCAGACCTGAAACCCTGAGAGCAGGTCCCATTCTGGTATTGGGGAATGAACCTGGTCAGGTGTCAGGTCTCTCAGTGGGAGAGCACTTTGGAGACAGTGATCACAATTCTATCTCCTTTACCAGAGCATTGGAGAGAGATAGCAACGGACAAGTTAGGAAAGTGTTTGATTGGAGTAAGGGGAAATATGAGGCTACCAGGCAGGAACTTGGAAGCATAAATTGGGAACAGATGTTGTCAAGGAAATGTACAGAAGAAATGTGGCAAATGTTCAGGGGCTACTTCCGTCGAATTCTGCATAAGTACGTTCCAATGAGACAGGGAAAGGATGGTCGGGTACAGGAACCGTGGTGTACAAAGGCTGTTGTAAATCTAGTCAAGAAGAAAAGAAGAGCTTATGAAAGGTTCAAAAAACTAGGTAATGATAGAGATCTAGAAGATTATAAGGCTAGCAGGAAGGAGCTTAAGAATAAAATTAGGAAAGCCAGAAGGGGCCATGAGAAGGCCTTGGCGGACACGATTAAGGAAAACCCCATGACATTCTACAAGAGGATAAGACGTGAGAGAATAAGACCAATCAAGTGTGACATTGGAAAAGTATGTATGGAACCGGATGAGACAGCAGAGATACTGAATGAGTACTTTGCTTCAGTATTCACTGTGGAAAAGGATCTCGGTGATCGTAGTGATGACTTGCAGTGGACTGAAAAGCTTGAGCATGTAGATATTAAGAAAGAGGATGTGCTGGAGCTTTTGGAAAGCATCAAGTTGGATAAGTCACCGGGACACCGGACGAGATGTATCCCAGGCTACTGTGGGGGGGGGGTGCGGGGGCGAGGGAAGAGATTTCTGAGCCTCTGGCGATGATCTTTGCATCATCAGTGGGGACGGAAGAGGTTCTGGAGGATTGGAAGGTTGCGGATGTTGTTCCTTTATTCAAGAAAGAGAGTAGAGATAGCCCAGGAAATTATAGATCAGTGAGTCTTACTTCAGTGGTTGGTAAATTGATGGAGAAGATCCTGAAGAGGCAGGATTAATGAACATTTAGAGAGGCATAATATGATTAGGAATAGTCAGCATGGCTTTCTCAAAGGCTCATCGTGCCTTACTAGCCTGATTGAATTTTTTGAAGATGTGACTAAACACATTGATGAAGGTAGAGCAGTAAATGTAGTGTATATGGATTTCAGCAAGATATTTGATAAGGTACCCCATGCAAGGCTTATTGAGAAAGTAAGGGGGCATGGGATCCAAGGGGGCATTGCTCTGTGCATCCAGAACTGGCTTGCCCACAGAAAGCTAAGAATGGTTGTAGACGGGTCATATTCTGTATGGAGATCGGTGACCAGTGGTGTACCTCAGGGATCTGTTCTGGGACTCCTAATCTTCGTGATTTTTACAAGTGACCTGAATGAGAAAGTGGAGAGATGGGTTAGTAAATTTGCTGATGACACAAAGTTTGGGGGCGTTGTGGATAGTGTGGAGGGCTGTCAGAGGTTATAGCGGGACATTGATAGGATGCAAAACTGGCTGAGAAATGGCAGATGGAGTTCAATCCAGATAATTGTGAAGTGGTTCATTTTGGTAGGTCAAATATGATGGCAGAATATAGTATTAATGGTAATTCTCTTGGCAGTGCGGAGAATCAGAAGGATCTAGGGGTTCAAGTCCATAGGACACTCAAAGCTGCTGCGCAGGTTGACTCTGTGCTTAAGAAAACATATGGTGTATTGGCCTTCATCAACTGTGGGATTGAGTTTAGGAGTTGAGAGATAGTGTTATATAGGACCCTGGTCAGATTCCACTTGGAGTACTATGCTCAGTTCTAGTCACCTCACTACAGGAAGGATGTGGAAACCATGGAAAGGGTGCAGAGGAGATTTACAAGGATGTTGCCCGGATTGGGGAGCATGCCTTATGAGAATAGGTTGAGCGAACTCGGCCTTTTCTCCTTGGAGCAATGGAGGATGAAAGGTGACCTGATAGAGGTGTAGAAGATGATTAGGGGCATTGATCATGTGGATAGTCAGAGGCTTTTCTCCAGGGCTGAAATGGCTAGCATGAGAGGGCACAGATTTAAGGTGCTTGGAAGTAGGTACAGAGCAGATGTCAGGGATAAGTTTTTGACTCAGAGAGTGGTGAGTGCGTGGAACTGGCTACCTGCGACAGTGGTGGAGGCAGTTACGATAGGGTCTTTTAAGAGACTTTTGGATAGGTACATGAAGGTTAGAAAAATAGAGGGCTATGGGTAACCCTAGGTAATTTCTAAGGTAAAGACATGTTCGGCACAGCTTTGTGGGCCAAAGAGCCTGTATTGCGCTGTATGCTTTCTATGTTTCTATATGTTTCCCACAAAGAACCAAAGTCAGCGTGTAACTCCAGGTCAGGGTCTTCAAAAGAACCTTGAAAGGGAAAAATAAAAATACTTAAGATGGAAATAAGAGCTGTTTCCAAAGATGCAAGCAAAGGAGTTGCCGTTTAGCACCATCTTGACTTCGCTCCGCCTCTCTATTTTGTTGTGTTCTTGTGTGTGCATAAAATATTAGTTCACTGCAAATTTTATCTCAAACCTGAGAAAGTCTGCAGATGCTGGAAATCCAAAGCAACACACACAATATGCTGGAGGAACTCAGCGGGTCAGGCAGCATCTATGGAAAAGCATAAATAATTGACGTTTTGGGCTAAGACCAGGACTGAGAAGGATGGGGGGGGGAAGATGTCAGAATAAAAAAGTTGGGGGAGGTGAAAGAGGCTAGCTGAAAGGTGAAGCCAGATGGGAGGGAAAGGTTAAGGGCTTGAGAAGAACAAATCTGATTGGAGAGGAGAGTGGATCATTGGAGAAAGGGAAAGAGGAGTATCAGGACATCAGCAATTTCCTCCTTCTTTAAAGAATGGGGTTTCCCTCCTTCTACTATTGATGCTGCCTCACCCACATCGTAACAGGCATGTGAGAAGAAGTAGAAGTTCAGAGTGGGGAATAGATGGATGGCGAGGTTGAGTTTGGTTACCGGAAGGAGAAATCGATTTTTATGCCATCAGGTTGGAGCTTACCTAGACGGAATATAAGGTGTTTCTCCTCCACCCTGACGGTGGCCTCAACTCAGCGCAAGTGGAAGCCATGGATCAAACTGTTGGAATGGGAATGGGAATCGGAATCAAAATGATTGGCCACTGGGAAGCCCTGCTTGTGGTGGATGATGTGGAGGTGCTTGACGAAGTCATCCCCCGATATCCAGCAGTTTTCACCAATGTAGGAGAGGCTGCACTGGGAGCACCAGACACCACAGACGACCCCAGCAGATTCACAGGTGAGGTGTTGTCTCACCTGGAAGGACTGTTTGGGACTTTGAATGGAAGCAAGGGAGGAGGTACATATAAGTGTAGCACTTAGGCCGCTAGCAGGGATAAGTGCCAGGAAGGAGAATAGAGGGGAGGGATAGATGGACAAGGGAATCACGGGGGGGGGGGGAGAGTTGGGGGAGGTAACGATATGTTTAGTGGCAGGATCCCTTTGGAGTTGGTGGAAGCTGTGGAGGATAATGTGTTGGATGCAGAGGCTGATTGGGTGGTGTTTAAGGACAAGACGGACTCTATCACTTTTAAGGTGGCGGGGATAAGGGAGAGCAAGGATGTATGGGAAATGAAGGAGATGCGGGTGAGGGCAGCATCAATAGTAGAAGAAGGGAAACCCTGTTCTTTAAAGGAGGATATCCCGGAACGGAAAGCCGCATCCTGGGAATAGACGCAGTGGAGGCAAAGAAACTGGGGAAAGGAATCACATTTTTACAGGAGATAGGGTGGGAACAGGAATAATTGAGATAACTGAGAGAATCAGTAGGTTTGTAAAAGATGTTGGTTGATAGTTTGTCAGTTGACAGAGAGATCGAGAAAGGAAAGTGAGGTGTCAGAGAAGGACCAAGTGAATTTAAAGGTAAAGTGGAAATTAGAGACAAAGTTGATAAAATTGACGAACTCAGCGTGGATTCATGAAGCAGCATCAGTGTAGTGGAGGAAGAGTTGGGGAATATAACTGGCGAAGGCTTCGAACATAGACCATTCTATATAGCCAACGAAGAATCAGGCATAGCTTGGGCTCATGTGAGTGCCTATGGCTACCCCTTAAGTTTGGAGAAGCTGGGAGGAACCAAAAGAAAAATTATTCAGGGTGAGGACTAGTTCTGCCAGATGGTGGTGGTGGTGGAGGGAGATTGGTTGGTTGTTTTGTCAATAAAAAAAGGGAAGAGCTTTGAGGCCTTCCTGATGGGGATAGAAATGTCTGGGACCGAAAATCCATGGCGAAGATGAGGCAGTCAGTGGCAGGGAATTGAAAGTTACTGAGGTGATCAAGGGCATGAGAAGTGTGGCAGATATAGGTGGGAAGGGACTGAACCAAGGGCAATAGAGTGGAATCAAGATATAAGAACATGAGTTCAGCAGGGTAGGAGCAGGCGGAGGCAATCGGCCTACCCAGGCAGTCCGGTTTGTGGATCTGTAAAACTGTCATTCCTTCAAAATGGATTCTGTCCATATCTAAAGGTGACAGCTTTAGGAAATATCTTCTGTCTACTGGAGGTTGATACTAATCATTTACAAGATCAAAAGATGAAAATGGAAAATGTAATGGAAATTTAATAATAGAAATTCTGAAAATAACTAACAGGACAGGTAGCACGTAAAGAAATAAATGGAGTGAAAGTTTTAGGTTTATGATCTGACATGTTTCTGGTGGGTTGGAGAACAAGAAAGAGGGAAAGACACAGATGGAGTTGATGCTGACTGAGAGGGAGTGGCAGATTTGCTAAATACAGTTGATCTGCCTGGAGGAGCTGTCAGAAGAGGGAGATGAAATGGAATAGAGGAGAGAGAAAAGAATGCACTGTGCGGGAACCTTGAGATTTAGAACAAAGCAGTTCTGAAAATCTAAAATAGACGAGGCTGGAAATAGCCAGTGAATCATGCAGCGTCTTTAGTGGGAACAAAATTTCATTAACGTTACGGGTTGATGACCTCACACCAGAATTGGCTGGCACAAACTGGAAAGGTTGGTTATATAAAATTATTGAACTCAAGTTTGAAATTGGAGGGCTCTAACATTAATAGATGGAAGATGAGATGCTCATGTTGGGCTATGATGGAGCAACGCAAGAAGCTCAAGATAGAGAAGTCAGAGTTGGAGTGAAGAATTCGGCAAAAGGTTTATCCAATTTGCATTTGGATTTTCTAATGTAGAGGAGATCTTGTTATGAATGTTAAATGAAGGAATGGAAGAGGTATAAGGGTATCTCCAGTAGTTGGATAGAAAGGTGCCATTAAAAGTGGAATAGTTGATGGAGATGGAAGAGGGGGCCATAGAGTCAGAGAGGGCACAATTTCTTAGGGATGCTTAAAGCCGTTTCCTTTGACGTATTCCTAGTGCACCAGAAAATCCAGTTTTCATTTTCTTCATCTGAAAGAAGCTGCCTGAATTAAATGAAGATTCAGAGAAGACCCATTTTTCTTTAAAGCTGGGAATCTATGAAGGGAAAGAAGATCTCTGCAGATACTGAAATCCAAACAACACACACAAAATGCTGGAGGAACTCAGCAGGCCAGGCAGCATCTATGGAAAAAAGTACTGTAGATGTTTTGAGCCAAGACCCTGCGGCAGGACTGGAGAAAAAAAAGATGATGAGTAGATTTAAAAGGTGAGGGAGGGGAGAGTGAAACACAAGGTGATTGGTAAAACTGGGAGGGGGAGGGATGAAGTAAAGAGCTGGGATGTTAATTGGTGAAAAAGATACAGGGTTGGAGAAGGGGGAGTCCCATAGGAGAGAAAAGAAGGCCATGTAGGAAAGAAAAAGGGGGAGGAGCACCAAAGGGAGGCAATGGGCAGGCAAGGAGATAAGGTGAGAGAGGGAAAAGGGGGTGGGGGCATTGCCAGTAGTTTGAAAGATTTATGTTCATGTCAGTAGGATTATAAGGTGTTGTTTCTCCAACCTGAGTGTGGCCTCATCACTACAGTATAGGAGACTATGGGTAGATATATCAGTAAAGGGATCTACATATTTCCTCATTTCTCAACTTTGCTGAACCTACCATTGCAGCAAAGAGCCCAATATTTTTAGGGAACTTAGGTTATCTCTAAATACAGCAGCCTCTATTTTGACTATAACAGGTAGAAATTCCCGAGTCTGTTGACATAGTGGGGCAGAGTTAAAGAAAACTCGGGTTTTTTTGCAACATTTACCGATGAACTTTTTAACAAATGAAAAAAATCAATGTGCAAAGCAGTTTCAATGCCAGAGTTGTTTCTCTGCTCAAAGCTAAATCTACTGTATATACAGATCCACACCTCTCTGATATCCCGATAGGGCGTCCGTGCTGTTGTTAAATAGGTTGGAGACAACGCCTGTTTCGATTTCCTAGAGGGCGCTGTTTTGGAGGGGAGGGCGTTTGTTGCTAGGTGACGGCAGGCGGCTGTCAATCAAAGGTTGCTCGAGGGTCTGCTGTGCAGTCTCAGCGGAGTCATTGGAAATGGTTGTAGCATCGCGAAATTAACTCTGAGGAACCCGAGGCAAACGCAGCCACACGAGTACTTTGCCTTTTAGTTCAACTACTTTGATACTTGGCTAGGGCTGAGCCCGAGTTCTCCGGTTCAATTACTCGCTTCCAATCGCACTGTTCTGAGATGGTGCTGAAACGGGCTGACTGGAACCTGTGGATTGCCTGTCTTTGCATAGTTTGTTTCCAAGGTAAGACTCGTTATTTAAAAAGTGAAAGCAAGTATCAGCTCGGGCTGCTGGTTTGAGAGAACTGACAAGCAAAGTTGTTAAAACATTGCAAGTGAAATCTTAATTTCAGGTTCTTGTTATTTTTTGACCATTTGTACGTTTGTAGTGAAAATAGCACATTGAAAGGTCGGAGAGTTTTACTTATTCATAGTTTGTGGATATGTTGTTACTAGCTGGTCCGATAGCCATCCACATTTATTGCTCACCATTGCAAGAGTGAAGTGTAAATTCTGTCTGGAGCGACATCAATCAATAATACTTGGAGGATTAGGGAAAGATTTGGCTCGGATTAATCGAAAATCCAATGTAAACTAATTCAGTAATAAATACGAGACACGGCGCTCACAATTTGCAAGATTGTTTAGATGTGACCGGAAGCAAACAACGTTACAAATGATCCTTAGATATTTTTAAAGGAAATTTCACTGAAAAAATAGGTTGTTGAGATGAACTGTTGGTCAGAGTAATTTTCAAATACATCACCATTTGTTTTGACATTTCCTATTCGTTTAATTATGTTTCATTCCAGTAGTTGATATACATGTGCGTTGAGAGAGAATAAGCGCCCTTTAAAAAATGTCGATACATTATCTGTACTAATAGTAAAAACGTAAATTAAACAGATGAAGAAATAGTTTTGCTTTATTTACAGAAGTAGTGGGCAGGATCTATATTAATTTACAGTTTCTGATCTGTGTTCTTAAAGTTTCATTCAACCAGTTTGGATTTTCTGTGAGTCTGTCAAAATTTTTTGTAGGCTATTGTCATTTTTCATTGGCAGGGTAACAACGTGTTCAAATTTTATAGTTGTGACATTGGGACCAAGTGGTGCATTTTGACATAAGTTAGATTGTCGTTGTGTAGGTTTTGTTTTCAAGTAAAGATAATTGTAGGTCTGCGGCACAAAGCAGAGTCTGGAATAAAATGGACCGGTTTTGAGAGGAAGACGTGTTTTCCAGGTCACGTGTAATAAACGTGTGATTTAGTGCGGGCAGCATGTTGCACTCACTTTGGAAGTGGAACGCCTCTATATTAATCTTGGGATCATGTGACTGAAAGTGAACTTCAATCAGCAGTGGTCACTGAGTGCGAACTGAAAAGGCTTAATTGGATGGGGCGGGGTATGTGTGTAGGTTAAAATAAAATAGCTTATAGAAATACACAAAGCATTTGTCATGAGGTACAAAAAGATCAAGTAGAAGAAAATACTGACTTGAGGAAAAGAGGTGCTAAATGGGAAAAGGGAGTGATTTATCCCGAAAGGACGGGATGAAAACTATGGCGTGAAATATGCTTAGCTCAGCATATGCGGTCGAATCAGTGTTGGAGAGATTTAGTGTTTACTTGCTCTGGTTTTCAGGTGGGGCCTTGTCGTCTCCATAATTAAGTGCCAGACCACGATGGCACACTGAACGAAACTTGTACAGCGGTGTGGTGAGGTTCTTGAACAAGATGGTTTATTTTGGGTCGTTACAGTGTACATTGGGATGAGAGAGTTCGAGAAGCTTCACTGACCCAGTAAACCTCCAGTAATTTATATAATATGCTTTGAAGTGGTTACATGCAGATTTTTAAAAAAGTATCAATACTGTTTTTCTTAAGCATTGTACTCGTTAATTTATACAGGATTTGCATGGTAGTGGTCGCCCTCACCCCCCCCAATAAATAACGACTGCTTCAGCCATATGTACTTAAAGAAAGATTTCTGGGTCCGTTTTTCTGCCCTAATTATGTCTTCACATCCTGTGACATAAGCTTTTCTATTCATAGTTCTAAATTCTAGCTCTCATCTGTAGCTATCTTTGCTCTAATTAACTTTGCTTTGCAGTTTTGGCACTTCTGTAATTAGTGCACTATCTCTTTGAATACGATCTTTAAGCTGCCTTCACTCAGTTGGCCTGGCTTCCCATAATCCCTTTCTCCCTTTCCAATATGGAGGGACCCTGGTTGATCATATTACAAACTTGCCCACATTCATATAATTTCTGGAGATTCTTTCTTCAAATGCAGATTAAATTGCGAATAATAAAAGATAAAACATACACTGGGTGTACTTTTAGATATTCTAGTAACTATATTTTTGGATTAAGGTAAAAATAAAGTTGAGGCAAACATAAGACAGTTACAAGAAAGATGTAAATAAGGTTGAAAGAGCGCAGAGAAAATTTACAAGGATGTTGATACAGACATCCCACCTCTCCCGGAAGTTCCAGGAGTCTCCCGCATATTAATGGTGGCTCCCTGATGCCCGCAAATTATATACAATATCCTGGAAATCAAATTTTTTTGAGAGCGAGAGAGCAAGAGAGCGACCACGAGAGAGCGCGCGAGAAAGAGAGCGTGTCTGAAAGAGAGAGAGAGCACACGCCATGGGAGAGTGTCCCAAAAAAAGAAAATATAAAACGTACGTCACCCCGGACTACCCTAAAGTGTACCCCTGCCTAATAGGGGTCAAAAATAATGACAGTGTTGCTCGCTGCTCTGTTCGCAACAGTGACTTTTCTATTGCCCATGGTGGGTTAAGACTGTAAAAGACATGTTGAGGTGAGTTTAACAGGTGTCATTCATTCATTAGCCTAGCTAACATTATTTAAACTAGCTGGCTAGCTGCTAAGGAGCTACTCTATTGCAGACATCCCACCTCTCCCGGAAGTTCCGGGAGTCTCCCGCAAATTAATGGTGCTACCTCCCTGAAATGAGTTTTGCAGGGTGGGATGTCTGTTGATAGGTCTGGAGAACCTTAGTTATAAGGAAAGCTTTAGGTTAGGACTGTACTCTTTAGAACATAGATTTGATAGAGGTGTACAAAATTATGTGGGATGTAGACAGGATAAATGCAAGCAGGCTTTTTCCACTGAGGTTGGATGGGACTGCAACCAGAAGTCATGGCTTTAGGGTGAAAGGTGAAAAGTTTAGGAGGACTATGAAGGATTGATACCTATGTATGGATAGCACTGGAGGTCAGATGATACTGGATCTAACCTCCTGCCTCCTGCTCCACCATTGGACAGCAGTAGTTTCATGAAGTGTGGAAATGAGGGGGTGGGTACACTTTGTACCTGGCCCTCCAGTTTTACACTGGTCATGATAGGTCTAGCATTGTCGCAATCATTTGAATGGTTCATTGGGCTTTGCCTTAGAAAGCCAGAAAATATTGGAAATGCTTGGCATGTCAGGTAACATCTCTGAAGTAGAACCAGAATCAACATGGTAGGTCTTGGACTCTGATCTGAAATGTTTATTCTCTTTCTGTTTCCACAAATATTGCCTGACCTGCTGGATTTATCCAGCATTTTCTGTTTCGTTTCAGATCTCAAAAAAAAATCATTCACTTAAAAGATGAGATGGTTGTTTCCCTTTTTCTTGCATAATTTTCTAATGCTTCTAATGTGCATAAATCGAATATTTTAAATTATTTTTGAGTGGTCTTGGTGTGTGGACCTCTATTTCGCATGCCCTCTTGTGCCTGGTACAGCAACCATACCTGTTGACTGGGAGGATGCTGGTGGCTACTCAGCCAGGTGAGCTGATGTCTCCATCAGCTTCCTGTAAAAGATAAGTTTGAGGTGTGGGCTTGGTCCAGAGCAATCCAGCCTGTTGTATCCAGAACCCAACTGGGGAGCAGACTGTTTCGGTTAGCTTTGTGTAAAGAGTCAGAATATGCCATTTGACAATTCTGTGAGGTTCAGAAAAAATGGTGAAGCTTAATCACATCATTCTCAAGCTTACTGTGAAGTCAAAACTCAAGTTTAAATAAACTCCATTATGGAAGTGAATTGATTGATATAAATGGAGAACCTTAATTAAGAGGTGATGGTGGGTGAGCAGTGCCAAACATAATGTATACTCATTGAGAATTATTTATTATCTTGAGGAATGAGAACTGGAGTAGTTGTACAATCATGGCTAAAGAGTAAAGTTCAAACTTGTGTTAGACTAAACAAGGGTTTCAGTTTTACCAAGATGATCACTCACTGGACCTTAATTTGCAGGGCACCCATTGGTGTCTGTTATCAGTTAACTTTCTTACAAATATAATTTTTTAAAACGTAATTTGAACCTCCAACAAGTTGCATACAGTATGGAATTAAGGAATGGTACCTCTGGACCTGAAAAACAAGTGAGCAGCTGTGAAGTTCTGTACACAAACAGGCTGAGGGATTATGGAATTAGCAGTCTTAAGAACTGGATGTAATTAAAGGTTTATGAATTCAACATCACATCAGACTCACAAAGAGAAGTAGAGAGGAAGATTGGATTTTGGGAGCGCAAAAAGAGATGAGAAGGAAAAAGTAGAAGGAAACTAATTATTAAAATCTGACACAATGACTGAAGATGCCTCAACAGCATACAAAATGGTTTCGAGTAGTAATTTGCTGAAGTTTCTGTAAGAATTATACCTTTATATGAAATACCTTTCCACAACAAATTTAATTTGTGCTTACCTGCCAAATACTGTAATTTCATTGTTTTGCAATTAGAAACATAGAAACATTGAAAATCTATAGTACAATACAGGCCCTTCGGTCCACAAAGTTGTGCTGAACAGGTCCCTAACTTAGAAATTATGAGGCTTACCTATAGCCCTCTATTTTTCTAAGCTCCATGTACCTATCCAAAAGTCTCTTAAAAGACCCTATTGTATCCGCCTCCACCACTGTTGCTGGCAGCCGATTCCACACACTCACCACTCTTTGAGTAAAAAACTTACCCCTGACATCTCCTCTGTACCTACTTCCCAACACCTTAAACCTGTAACACACATCAAAGTTGCTGCGTTCTCCAGCAACTTTGATGTGTGTTGCTTGAATTTTCAGCATCTGCAGAATTCCTCATGTTTACCTTAAACCTGTGTCCTCTTGTGGCAACCATTTCAGCCCTGGGAAAAAGTCTCTGACTATCCACACGATCAATGCCTCTCATCATCTTATACACCTCTGTCAGGTCACCTCTCATCTTCCGTCGCTCCAAGGAGAAAAGGCCTTGTTCATTCAACCTATTCTCATAAGGCATGCTCCCCAATCCGGGCAAGATCCTTGTAAATCTCCTCTGCACCCTTCCTCTAGTTTCCACACCTTTCCTGTAGTGAGGCGACCAGAACTGAGCACAGTACTCCAAGTGGGGTCTGACTAGGGTCCTATATAGCTGCAACATTACCTCTCAGCTCCTGAATTCAATTCCACGATTGATGAAAGCCAATACACTGTACGCCTTCTTAACCACAGAGTCAACATGCACAGCTGCTTTGAGCGTCCTATGGACTCGGACCCCAAGATCCCTCTGATCCTCCACACTGCCAAGAGTCTTACCATTAATACTATATTCTGCCATCATATTTGACCTACCAAAATGAACCACTTCACACTTATCTGGGCTGAACTCCATCTGCCACTTCTCAGCCCAGTTTTGCATCCTATCAATGTCCCGCTTTAACCTCTGACAGCCCTCCACACAATCCACAACACCTCTAACCTTTGTATCATCAGCAAACTTACTAACCCATCCCTCCACTTCCTCATCCAGGTCATTTATAAAAATCACGAAGAGTAAGGGTCCCAAAACAGATCCCTGAGGCACTCCGCTAGTGACCAACCTCCATGCAGAATATGACCCGTCCACAATCACTCTTTGCCTTCTGTGGGCAAGCCAGTTCTAGATCCACAAAGCAGTGTCCCCTTGGATCCCATGCCTCCTTACTTTCTCAATAAGCCTTGCATGGGGTACCTGCCTTGCTGAAATCCATATACACTACATCTACTGCTCTTCCTTCATCAATGTGTTTATCACATCCTCAAAAAATTCAATCAGGCTCGTAAGGCACGACCTGCCCTTGACAAAGCCATGCTGACTATTCCTAATCATATTATACCTCTCCAAATGTTCATAAATCCTGCCTCTCAGGATCTTCTCCATCAGCTTACCAACCACTGAGGTAAGACTCACTGGTTTATAATTTCCTGGGCTATCTCTACTCCCTTTCTTGAATAAAGGAACAACATCTGCAACCCTCCAATCCTCCGGAACCTCTCCCGTCCCCATTGATGATGCAAACGTTATCGCCAGAGGCTCAGCAATCTCCTCCCTCGCCTCCCACTGTAGTCTGGGATACATCTCATCCGGTCCCAGCGACTTATCCAACTCGATGCTTTCCAAAAGCTCCAGCACATCCTCTTTCTTAATATCTATATGCTCAAGCTTTTCAGTCCACTGCAAGTCATCCCTACAATCGCCAATGTCCTTTTCTGTAGTAAATACTGAAGCAAAGTATTCATTAAGTATCTTAGCCATCTCCTCTGGTTCCATACACACTTTCCCACTGTCACACTTGATAGACCCTATTCTTTAACGTCTTATCCTCTTGCTCTTCACATACTTGTAGAATGCCTTGGGGTTTTCCTTAATCCTGCCGGCCAAGGCCTTCTCATGGCCCCTTCTGGCTCTCCTAATTTCCTTCTTAAGCTCCTTCCTTTTAGCCTTGTAATCTTCTAGATGTCTAACATTACCTAGCTCTCTGAACCTTTTGAAGGCTTTTCTTTTCTTCTTGACTAGATTTATTACAACCTTTGTACACCATGGTTCCTGGACCCTACCATTAACTTCCCTGTCTCATTGGAACGTACCTATGCAGAACTCCACACAAATATAGACTGAACATCTGTCACATTTCTTCTGTACTTTTCCCTAAGAACATCTGTTTCCAATTTAAGCTTCCAATTTCCTGCCTGATAGCCTCATAATTCCCATTACTCCAATTAAACACTTTTCTAACTTTTCTGTTCCTATCTCTCTCCAATGCAATTGTAAAGGAGATAGAATTATGATCACTATTTCCAAGAAACTCTCCCATTGAGAGATCTGACACCTGACCAGGTTCATTTCCCAATACCAAATCAAGTACAGCCTCTCCTCTTGTAGGCTTATCTACATATTGTGTCAAGAAACCTTCCTGAACGCACTGAACAAACTCCACCCCATCTAAACCCCTTGCTCCAGGGAGATGCCAATCGATATTTGGGAAATTAAGATCTCCCATCACGGCAACTCTGTTATTATTACACCTTTCCAGGATCTGTTTCCCTATCTGCTCCTTGATATCCCTGTTACTATTGGGTGGCCTATATTAAAAAAAAACACCCAGTAAAGTTATTGACCCCTTCCATTTCCTAACCTCCACCCGTAGACAATCCCTCCATGGCGTAGACTCACCCGTAGACTCCGTAGACAATCCCTCTATGGCGTCTACATTTTCTGCAGCCGTGACACTATCTCCGATCAACAGTGCCACAAGTGAAGTATAATTTCTTTGTCATTGATTTTGTGACAAATATAAACTGGACAGCAATATTTGAGTTTATATGTTTCATCGTGCATTTTCTCGAATGTAGCATTTATACAAAAGTACCATCAATTATCATTATTTGACAGCAAATTATCATGGTGGTTCTGAGAAACAAGGGCACAAGTTTTTGACATGATTGCCAAAAGGATTTAAGATTTGGAAAGCACCATACTTTAGGTAGCGGAAACAGATTTGATGATAGTTTTCAAAAGGGAGTTGATGAAAGGAAATAAAACCAATGATCATTGGAAAGAGTAGAGGAATGGAATGAATTTAATAGTTTGAGAGGACCAGTTCAGGTTAGAATGGCCAGATGACCTTCAGAATATCCTAATATATGAAAATAGTAAATATGAGGAATGGGAGAATTTTAGAAGTGGGAGAAAATGATGGTGGGGGAGAAAACAGAAGCACACCACTTGGTTCCTCGTTGATGCTTTGCCATTCAAACAATCACAGCTGGTCACTTCCATTGGCACCATTTTCTTGCACTTGACTCATATTCTTTGATTTCATTAATTTCAAAAAATCTATTTATTCGTCTTGAATACATTTAGTGACTGAGTCACCACGCCTCCCTTGCCTGCCAGTTCCCAAATTTGCTGTCCTCTAGGTGAAGAAATGTCTAGTCATATTGACTCTGAATGGTGGATCCCTTACTTTGATCCCTTGGATCTAGTCTCTCAAGCCAGAGGAATCATTAATTCTGCATTCACCCTGTAAAACCTAGCAGTCGTGTATGCTTTAAGTGAGATCATACTTTTCATGCTCCACAAAATAGAGGTTCAGTCTGCTTAAGTCGATCCTTCTATGATTAAATATGCCATTCAAGGAATCAGTCTGGTAATCTTCACTTTACTTCTTTTGTAACTGTATCCCTCTTTGGGTAATGACCAAACTTGTACGCAACACCTGAGATGTAGTTTCATGAATACTTTGTGTAATTGGAGCAAGAGTTCTTTTAGAAAGCCAATGTATTGTTTGCCTTTCTGAAGAGAGATTTGAAATTCAAATTTATTTTCACGTGTACATTGAAATCTAGCGGAATGTGTTGTTTGCGTTAACATCCAACACACCCGAGGGTCTGCTGGGAGCAGCCTGCAAGTATTACTACATAGCATGCCCACATTGTTCAGTAGAACAACACAAAACACAACAAGCAACAAAACAACAACAGGAATACAAGCCCTGTTCCTCCATCCCACCCACCTACACATGCATACACACAGTCCTTCAACTGCAGGACAGGCTACCTTTGATCTCCAGCAGACATTGGGCTTTGACTTTCCCAGTGGGCTTGCAGAGATTCACAGACTTGGGGGTTTGGGGGGGGGGGGGGAGTCCCTGGCCATCAGGGCTTGACTTCCGGACTTCCAATTGACCTTTGGGCCTCAATCCTTGGCTTCGACCTCGGAACCTGCTAATCATCAAACACTAGGCCTCGAACTCCAGATTTGCTGACAACGGGACCTTGAATACACGGCCTAGACCGCCATTCTCACTGATTCATTCACCTTGGGGTCATTGGACTTTGTTCCTTCCGCCTGTATGGAACTTTGATTCAGAACTCGCTGATTATGGGGGTGGCCACCAGTCCTCATCCACACCGATCTGCTGGTTTGATAGCCATGCGTCTGTGTCGATGGCTTTCATACGTGGAGGAGGGCTTAGACTCTGGCTTTACCTCTGAGTCTCATAACCTTGCCCCTAACACCCTCTTTGTCCCCAAAACCATCTCTACAAACCTAATAACAACACAAAAAAAACTACTAAATCGGCGCCATGACTTCATCAGAGTCCACAGCTCAGTGACATCATGAAAGCTGTTTAGAAAATTATTAATGCAAGATTCTGCATATGCTAGAAATCCAGAGTAAGACACACAAAATGCTAGAGGAACTCAGTAGGTCAGGCAGCATCTATGGAAAGGAATAAAGAATTGACAAGACCTTTCATAAATCCAGGTTGAAAATTATTAAATAAAATAAGTGTAAACCGGCAGGAAACAACCATACCTTAAAACTTCTACAACTACGTAAGCAGGAGATAAGGTCATGTCTTGCTAAGTACTATTAGGAATTATTAGAGCTTGAAATGCTACATGTACTGAGCTTTGTGCTTAGTCCCCTGCTGCTTGTGCTATACATCATAATCTAATCTATCACTTAAGTCTAGACTATGAGGACAGGCAGTCCTCTTTTATTGTCATTTAGTAATGCATGCATTGAGAAATGATACAATGTTCCTCCAGTACGATATCACAGAAACACAAGACAAACCAAGACTAAAAAACTGACAAAAACCACATAATTATAACATATGGTTACAACAGTGCAAAGCAATACCGTAATTTGATAAAGAACAGACCATGGGCACGGTAAAAAAAAGTCTCAAAGTCTCTCGAAAGTCCCATCATTTCACGCAGATGGTAGAAGGAAGAAAAATTCTCCCTGCCACGAACCTCCAGTGCCGCAAACTTGCCAATGCAGCACCCTGGAAGCACCCGACCACAGCTGACTCTTGAGTCCATCCGAAAACTTCGAGCCTCCGACCAGCCCTCCAACACTGAGCATCGAGCACCATCTCTGCTGAGTGCTTCGACCCCAGCCCCGGCAACAGGCAATAGGCAGAGCTGAGGATTTGGTGCCTTCCCCTCCAGAGATTTTCGATCGCACAGGAGCAGCGGCAGCGAAGCTGGCATTTCAGAAGTTTCTCCAGATGTTCCTCCGTGCATCTCACATCTGTCTCCATCAAATCAGGATTGTGCACGATACCTACTTAACAAATACTGATATCATTTCGGAGTGGCCACGCACGCTGCGTCGTGCCGCCATTTTCTCCTCCCTTCCTCTAATAATCTAAGACCTTCTTCCACATCTTTACAATGTCTTCCAGCTGACGCTTTGCAAAGTTTTACGGGCAAGGATATGCTTTTTTTTCAGACAGGGCTTCGTCCTTACCACTGTTCCATAAATATCCTTTTTGCATAAGGTTTTGGAGATTGTGGTGCCATGAACTTCATCTCCATTTGCAGGCACTCAATCGGAGTGACTGTTTGTGTCACAGTAGCCTCCTTATAAATGCCATTCTTCTCTGGACACTACATTTAGAGGGGCAGCCTGACCTAGGCAGTGTAGCCATGGTTTCAACATTTTTTCACTTTTTCACAATGGACTGCACTGAGCTCCAAGGTATGTTCAGTGCCTTTGAGATGGTCTTGTATCTTTCCCTAGATTTGTGCTTCCATATTATCATTTCCCTAACTTGAATACTCTTTTGTCTTCATTTTGGTTTGGTCTGTTGAAAATCTACTATACTGTTGGACCTTACAGAGAGGGTGAATTTTTATTCTTATGAATTTATTGGAAACAGGTGATCCTTCAATTTTCTGCATCAACATATTGGGTGAGTTGGTGAGGTATTGCTACTGAGGAAAGTGTTAGCCTAGTAATTACAAAGGGGATGAATACTTTGTTAGCTTCAATTTTGGTTTTTAATTTTTAATAAATGGGCAGGTTTTGGAATCTTCCTTTTGATTTGATATGATGCACAATGTTTTATAGATTAGGTCAAAAATCCTACTTTGATATCTAAAATTTGGAAAATGAGAAGTAAAATGTAAAAATAGTTGTGGAGGCTGAATACTTTTTCAAGGAACCGTAAATGGTAATAATACATTTGGGTAAAACAAACAAGGCAAGGGAGTCCAAAGTAAATTGAGGGAAAGAAAGGAATGTAGAGGAACAGAGGCTTTGCAGGCTGGATATCCATATCCCTGATGATGTAAGACGCAATACTCGTGTAGCAGCACACATAAAAGTTGCTGGTGAACGCAGCAGGCCAGGCAGCATCTCTAGGAAGAGGTGCAGTCGATGTTTCAGGCCGAGACCCTTCGTCAGGACCCAGTTCGTGTAGCAGGCCCAGTTTAATTTCTAGCGATCCCTAGAATTCTAATGCTGGGGCTGAGGACATTGAATATCAGGAGTTGATGGTTAGATTCTCTTGTACTGGAAAAGGGTCTCGCCTGACATTTCAGTTGTGTGAATATTACCTCAACTTATAAGGTCACAATTCAATGATTTTTTAGGTCTTGCAGAATATTGGGCAATATTATAATAGTTGAGCCTTGGACACTGCCTTGAGGAACTCATGCAGTTCAGTTCCAGGTCAGGGATGATAGAGATTTGACAACTACAACTTTTTTCATTTTATGTGAGCAATATCTTCAGTGACTGGAGTGTTTTCTCTTTGATTGCTGTTAACTTCGGTTTTATCAGGGTGCCGGGTGCCGGGTGCCACCATTCAGTAAAAAACTGCCTTCGTCAAGGTCAGTCCCTCTTGCCTCATCTCTGGAAATCAGACTAAGGTTGGAATCAAGGTTGAAGACAGATCATCTTCACAAGAGCCTGAGCATGTTGGTTATTGGTAAAGATACTGATGACAGCTTTCATCATACTGGTGATAATTGACTGCAGTCTGATTGGGTGGCAATTAGCCAAATTGGATTTGTCTTGCTTTTTGTGAATAAGATGTACCTGTGCAATTTTTATTTGCCTGGTTGATGCCAGTGTTGTATCTGGTTTGTTAGTGAGAGAACCCTACTAGTTCTGGAGCATACAATGCCTGGTTGGTCCTGTCCAGTGTTTACAGCTGCTTCCTGATACTCTGTGAATTGGTTAGATAACAGCTTCTATACTGGTGGGAATCTCAGGAGGAAGCTGACTAAGTCTGAAAATGGTTGTGAATATTTTAGCATTGTCTTTAATTACTGTTCGGGGAGCCTTGATCTTAGTGATTCTTTTTAATAAATGACGTGGATGAGGAAGTGGAAGGGTGGAGATGGTAGTGTTGTGGATACTATAGAAGGTCTCGGAGGTTACAATGGGACATTGATAGGATGCTGAGTTGGGCTGATGAGTGCCAGACGGAGCTCAGTCTGGGAAAGTGTGACGTGATACGCTTTTGGCAGGTCGAAAGAAAGCAGAATAAAAGGCAAATAGCTGGTTTCTTAGCAGTGGGGAGGAACAGAGGGATGTTGGGGTCTGCATCCATACATTCTTAAAGTTGCAGAACAAGTTCTTGGGGTGGTGTGTTGATCTTTATCTTTATTAATTGGGAATTGAGTTCAAGAGCCTTGAGGTAACGTTGCAGTTCTACAAGACTCTTGTCAAGACCACGCTTGGGGTGTTGTATTCAGTTCTGGTTGGAAGGATGTGGAATCTTTGGAGGGGGTGATAGGAGGTTTACCAGCATGTCTTACGAGATAGGGAAGTACATGTCAGTGGTAAGTATTTTTACTCTTTGAGAGTGGTAGGTGACGGGTAGGAGATACTGTACATTAAGGACATTTAAGAGAATCTTGAGCAAGCACATCAAAGGAAGAAAAATGGAGCGCTGTGTGGGAGGGAGGATTCATCTTTGAATTTAAAAGATGGCTACAGCATTGTGGTGTGAAGGGCCTGTATCATGCTGTAATGTTCTGTGGTCTATGTACTTGTGTGCTGGACTTTGACGTTGTTGAAGATTGGCATGTCTTTGAAGCCTCCTATTATTAGCTATCTAATTGTCCAACACCATTTACTGTAGGGGTTTGATTACATTTGTGAGAGCCCTTAGCTTTAATTACTACATAAACACAAGAAAGTCTGCAGATGCTGGAAATCCAAAGTAAGACACACAGAATGCTGCAGGAACTCAGCAAGTCGGGCAGTATCTATGGAAGTGAATAAGCAGTCGACGTTTTGGCCTACTTCGGGACTGAAAAGGAAGGGAGAAGATGCCAGAATAAAAAGGTGGAGAGGGGAAGGAGACTAGCTAGTAGGTGATGAGTAAAGCTTGGTGGTTTGGAAAGATAAAGGGCTGGTGAAGAGGAGAATGGACCAGAGGAGAAAGGGAAGGAGGAGAGGCCCCATGGGAAGGTGATAGGCAGATAAGAAGAGGTAAGAGGCCAGAGTGAGGAATAGAAAAAGATGGAAGGGAGAGGGTTTTTTTTTAACTAGAAGAAGAAATAGATATTCCTTCAGGTTGGAGGCTACCTGGATGGAATCTAAGGTGTTGTTCTTCAACCTTTTGGGTAGCCTCATCTTGGCACAGAAGGCCATGGACAAGCGTGTTGGAATGGGAATTGGAATTAAAATGTTTGGCTACTAGGAAGTTCTGCTTTTGGTGGATGGAGCAGAGCGAAACGGTTCCTCCAGTTTATGGCAGGTCTCTCTAATGTAGAGGAAGCTGTGTTTGAAGCATGGATACAATAGATGACCCTAGCAGATTTGTTGGTGAAGTGTTGCCTCACCTGGAAGGACTGTTTGGAGCCCTGAATGGAGGTGAGGGGAGGAGGTGAATAGGCAGGTGTAGCACCTGGATCACGTGCAGGTATAAGTACTGGGAGGGACGAATGGACAAGGGAATCGTGGTGGGAGCGATCCCTGTGAAAAGTGGGGGGGGGGCGGTTGGGTTTATCTATTACATGCTGCTTGTAATAGAACCATGTAGGCTAGAATTGCAGCTTCACTATGCTGGGACCTCATCATGTTTTAGTATGCTAGATGCCACTGACAGGTATTTCTGCTAACACTATTGAATGAGGGTTGATCCCTGGGTTTCACAGTAATAATTTTAAAATGTTTGTGTGTATACATGCATATACAGTAGAGATACATATAGACACATGAGAATTTTTTAACAAGGCTAAGTTTTCAAGAGAATTATGCACAAATTCTCAGAGCACCTAGCATTGAAATCTTGGCCATGATTATGACTGAGAATGTAAATTTTATTGAAGTATATACACACACACACACACACACACACACACACACACACACACACACACACACACACAATGGATTCCGGTTAATTGGGATACATCAGGACCAGTACCTATTTGCCCAATTAAATGGCTGCCGCAATTATTTGAAATGTCATGGAAATAGTTAAAAAGATACTTAAAAAAAGACAAACTACCATCTAAATGAGTAACAAATTTTGTATTTAAATACAGAACAAATTAGAACACTACCAATACTACTATGAAACTATAAAACTGTGTATTAGTTCCTTACTGTTATTGATAAAGGAATTCATCTCGTGTATGCTGTGTTCTTTTGATAGACAAATGAACAAAATCAGTGCAGACATGTAGTGCAGATAATGGACTGCTTTCATACAGTGCTTTCAACTATTCACATCCTCCAAATCTTTATTTTCATTGTAACATTCAAGATGATTGTCAATACCTTTTAAATTTTTAGTAGTTTGTAACTTGAAGTAGTGAAGCTGTTTCATTTTCAATCCTCGCTGTTTCTGACATCTCCAGGCTTGAAGCTTGAAAATGTAGTGAGCAAAACAATTCTGAATTGCCTTGTTGTTTATTTGTCAGAATCAGAATCCGAATCAGATATATTATCACTGGCATGTGACGTGAAATCTGTTCACTATCTATCAGTGAACACAAAGATACAACTATGCAAACGGTTTGCTCTTGTGATGGATGTTCCCTTCCTAGACTCATTTTTTTTTTGGAAATCCGGCTTTCTAAACACAGCAGCTGCCACTTGTAAGATGAAACAGCTGTAATGAACTTCAAACTAACAGTTTGTTTAACTTTTCATTGTAAATGGAAGTCAGTCTTCAGTTCTTAAAATGTAAATAGCAAGCAGTAATCAGTTTCAAGTTAAAAACAGAGCTTTGCAAATATGCTCTGTCTTTAGAAAGTAACGGCACCTGCTTTGTCTTCTGCTGCATCTCTGAGCAGTAATAATGTGTTATTTAACACACACCAAGGTTGCTGGTGAACACAGCAGGCCAGGCAGCATCTCTAGGAAGAGGTACAGTCGACATTTCAGGCCGAGACCCTTCGTCAGGATTTACTGAAGGAAGAGTTAGTAAGAGATTTGAAGAGTGTTAGTTAGTAAGAGATTTGAAGTTAGTAAGAGTGTGTTGCTTGAATTTTCAGCATCTGCAGAATTCCTGTTGTATGTGTTATTTAATTTGGCTTGTTTCAAAGAAGCAAACAAACAAGCTAAGTTGCTTAGTTCAAGGAAGCTTGCAGACCGGCTAGATAACAATATTTAGTATATCAAATAACAGATCTATTAATGTCGTGAGTTTTATGTACTCGAAGATTCACATCGTTAATTCTAAACTTTAGGCTGAGATCTGTGTCTCCAAAGTGCTTTTAGGCCATTTCTGTTACAAGACCATAAAACATGAGAGCAGAATAAGGCCATGTAGCTCATCGAGTCTGCTTTGCCATTCCATTCTGGATGATTTATTATCCCTCTTCTCCCTGCCTTCTCCCAGTAACCTTTAATGCCCTGATTAATCAAGAACCTATCAAACTCCACTTTAAATATTCTCAGTGACTTGGCCTGTACTGCTGTCCATGGCATTGAAATCCACAGATTCACCACTACTTGGCTAAAGAAATTGCTCCTCATCTCTGTCCCAAATGGAGGTTCCTCTATTCTAAGGCTGTATAGGATACATAATCTCCACATCCACTTTAGCTAGGGTTTTCAATATTTGATAGGTTTCAGTGAGGTTCCCCCCTCCCCCTCCATTCTTCTAAACTCCAGTGAGGACAGGCACAGAGCCATCAAATGCTCCTCATAGGTTAACTCTTTTGTTCCCAGAATCATTCTTGTGAACCTCTGGACACTTTTCATTGCCTGCACATCCTTTCTTAGATATGGAGCCAAAAACTACTCTCAATACTCCAATGCCTCAGCATCATATTTTTGCTCTTATATTCTAGTCTTCACGAAATTAATGCCAATGTTGCGTTTGCCTTCCTCACCATTGACTCAGCCTGCAAGTTAGCCTTTAGGAAATCTTGCACAAGGATTCAAAGTCCCTTTGCGCCTCTGATTTTTTGTTTTGAATTTTCTCTCCGTTTAGAAAATAGTCTGTGCCTTTTATTTTTTTCTACTAAAGTGCATAACCATACACTTTCCTACATTATATTCATCTACCACCTCATTGGCCATTCTCTTAATCTCTCAGTGACTCTGCAGATTCCCTGCTTCTTCAACACTACCTGCTGTTTCACCTAACTTCATATCATCTGTAAACTTGTCCACAAATTCATCAATTCCATCAGCCAGATCATTCACACATGACATGAAAAGAAACGGTGCCAACACTACACCCAGTGGAGCACCACTAGTCACTGTTAGCCAACCAGACCAGGCCCCTTTTTACTCCCTCTCTTTGGTTCCTGATAGTCAGCCAATCTTCTATCCAAGCTAGTTTCTCTCCTGCATGGGTTCTTGTTAAGCAGCCTTCTGTGTAGTGCCATGTCAAAGGCCTTCTGAAAATCTAAATAAGCAATGTCCACTAACTTTCCTTTGTCTATCCTACCTGGTATTTCCTCAAAGAATTCGAATAAATTTGACAGGCGAAATTTTCCGTCAAGGAAACCATGCTGACTTTGCCTATTTTATCATGTGCTTCCAAGTATTTTGAAACCTCATTCTTAATAAGGAGTTTCAACATTTTTCCAACCACTGAAGTCAGGCTAACTGACCTATAACTTCCTTCATTCTGCTTTTTTCCCTCCTTAAAGGGTGGAGTGACATTTGCAATTTTCCAGTCCTCTGAAACCATTCCAGAATCAGTGATTCTTGAAAGATCATTACTAATGCTTCCACAATCTCTTCAACAACCTCTTTCAGAAACCTGGAATGTAGTCAGGTGACTTGTATACCTTCAGACCTTTCAGCTTCCCAAGCACCGTCTCCTTAGTAATAGCAACCACACTCACTTCTGCCCTCTGACACTCTCCAGTGTCTGACATACTGCTAGTGTCCTTCCTCTGTCACTTATTTGTCCTGCATTACTCACTCTCCATTGTTAGTTTATAGTGGTCCAATATCACTTTTGCCTCTCTTTTACTTTTTATATATATGGAAATACTTTTGATATCCTTTTTATATTATTGGCGAGCTTACTTGTGTATTTCATCTTTTCTCTCGGTTGTTTTTTTAGTTGCCTTCTGTTGGTTTTTAAAAGCTTCCCAATCCTCTACCTTTCTACTGATCTTAGCTCTCTCTTTTCCTTTTCTGCTGTCTTTGGCTTCTCTTTTTAGCCATGGTTGCCTTATCCTCCCTATAGAATACTACTTCAACTTTTGGCTGTATCTATCCCATGTCTTCCAAATTGCCCCCAGAAACTCCAACCATTCTAACTCCCAATGTAATTTATACCCCACAGCACTGTATCTACTTGTATACCAACTGCCCTGTCCTTGGCCCTATCACTCTGGTTCCTATCCCCTTGTCAAATTAGTTTAATTCTTCCCCAAAAGCTCTAGCAAACCTGCCCGCAAGGATATTGGTCTCCCTCGGGGTCAGGTATAATCTATCCTTTTTGTACATGTTATATCTTCTCCAGAAGAGATCCCAAAGATCCAGAAACCTGAAACCCTACCCCCCTGCACCAGTTCCTCAGCCTCTCATTCATCTATCATCCTATTCCTGCCCTGACCAGCATGTGGCACTCAGAGTAATCCAGAGATTGTTATCTTGGAAGTCCTGCTCTTCACCCTCTACCCTAACTCCCTATTATCTCTGTGCATGACCTCTTCCCTCCTTTCTACCCATGTCACTGGTGCCAATGTCCACCACAACCTTTGACCGTTCACTCTCCCTCTTGAGAATCTTCTGCAGCCAGTCTGAGATGTCCTTGAGCCTAGCGCCTGGGAGGCAATGCACTATCCTGGCTTCTCTTTCGTGGCCACAGAATTTGTCCCCCTAATTATTGAGTCTCATATTACTATCACTCTGTCTGACTTTACTCTTCCCTCCTGAGCCTCAGAGCTGCCATAGTGGTTGCTGAGGGGAATGCTGCACTAACTGCTTACTCCTGCTACTTCTCCTAGTGTTCACCCATGTACTTCCTGAAGTCTGCACTCTGGGTGTGACCACCTCAGCGAAAGTCTCATCTGAGGTTTACAGCCTGAGTACATCCAGATCCAACTCCAGCTCTGGTTACTTGACCTTGTCGGCCAGGAGCTGAAACTGGGTTCACTCCCTGCAGATATAGTCATCGGAGAGACTGTTATGTACCCTGCAATCCCACATCTTACAGGAGGAGCACTTAACTACCATCCTGCCTACACTTGTTATACTTTGAACTTCTCAAGCTTGTGCTCTAGCTTGCACCTGTTCTCGCCTAAGCCTGTTGAGCCAAAGCCTGACCAGTCCAACACTGCCCGCTCTGCTTACACCCTGCTTTTTATGGGGCCCTGTCGAGTGCCTAAGAGACCATTACGATTGTAGCCCACTGAGAAGTTGCGAAAGGCCTGAGCACTTTTTAAACCTTGCACAGTCTCCCCAACAGGGGAGTTCTTGTGGTGATTGCAGCCCGCTGAAAAGGAAACCTGAGGAGATGTATGCATGTGAAGTCACTCTGGTGGAGAAAAGGTTATAAATGTGGAGAGCAGTTAAGGCTGAATAGGAATGTGCTAAGGAACATCAAGAAGTATGGAAGAAATACAGGGTGAACTAGAATCCATTCCTCCAGATTCAGCTTCTGTGATGGATAATTTGTTTATCTGCAACTCCTTTGAATGTCTTTTTTGTTGATAGGCATTATACCTTTGTTTTGGAAATCCTTTGTGTCTTAGAAATCTTTCATGTTTAAGAATTGCTTTGTGTTTTGGAAATGGTTTGAAATTTGGAATTGTTTAAAATAGAAATCCTCTTTGAGCTTTCAATGTGTTTTAAGAATATTGTTTGCATCTAAATGCATATCACTGAAATGAAATGAACTGCTTTAAACTACTTTGTTAGCTGGAAGTATCTTCTCCTTGGTAGGGAGAGGGGATCCACTGCTCAAACAGTGAGTATTGACTGCTAAACTTGCCCTGGAGAATAAATGGGGGAGTGAACTCGTCTTTGAAGATTAGGTAGTTACAGAATAATCTCCCTTTAGTGAGAGTACTCATGGCTATTTATATCTGATAGGGCTTAAGGTTTTCGTTTGAGTTTACAGCTTTCTGGTCAGCAAACCCAATACTATCACACTCTTAAGCATGTTGTAGTGTCTCCTCAGTGTAGTCCCAGTGAGACCCAACCACCAGTCATATCGGTCAATGGGGTAGCGCTGAAATGTTCTGACTCTTTCACATACTTAGGGAGTGCTGTGACGAACACCAACTCGTGTGGAAGTTGAGAGGAGAATTCAATCAGCTACAACAGTCTTTGGTGCTTTGCAGAAGTGACTTTGGTCTCGCCACAACATTAAAATGGCAACCAAGGTCAAAGTATATAACACAGCTGTTTTACTATCTCTGTTTTATTCAACTGAAACGATGGCATTGTATCGGAAGCACATCAAGAAATTGACCAAGACACAACACAGGCATTTACGCCAAATATTACACATCAAGTGGCAAAAGAGGGTACTAGATGTGGAGGTGCTCAAACGTGCTGGGACAGTCAGCGTAGAATCGCTCATTACAGCTTCTCAGCTGCATTGGATTGGTTACGTCACAAGAATGAGCAACGATCGTTTACCCAAACCTGTTTTCTCTGGCGAGCTACATGAAGGAACGAGGAAGCATGGTGGATAGAAGCTGCGCTACAAAGACGTGCTCAGGCACCATATGAAGAACACTGGCATGAGTGGCAACACCTGGGAGAACGATGCTTTGGACAGAAGAAGTTGGCGCTGCATTGCCAAGAAGTCAATCCCAGCTATCGAGGAGAAAAGGGAGAAGAAATATGAAGCAGGTCATGAACGCAGACATTCAGTGCTAGATCAGTCAAATCACAAATGCAACCGATGTGGGAGACAGTGGCGATCCAATGCTGGTCTTGTGGCCCATAAACGTTCCTGCAGAGACTAAACTCTCAGGGCAGTCAACATCGAAATCGATGGACAGCTGAAGAAGAAGATTGTCTAAAGGCCACAGAAGTGCACACGACTGATGCTAGTTAGAAACTGTTTGGCAACAGTCTCCTGTCCTAATTAAGTGGCATAGTGTTCCAAATAAATGAAGGGAATCCTGGCTATCGCACACGAAGATGCAGACGCGCACACGCACACAGTCCACACCAGGACCACCAGACTCATAAACAGTTACTTCCCAATCCATCAGGCTGATGAACACCTCCACCTATTTACACAGCCACTGTACCCTCACCACCACTACTTCGTCATTGCAGGTACTCCTGTACCTAGTATCACTTTATGTACATGCAGTCAGTCTATGTATATCAGCTAATATCATGTATTTATCTCTATTGTATTCTTATGCTCATTGTCTTTTTTGTGATGCATTGGATCCAGCGTAGCACTCATTTCGTTCTCCTTTACACTTGAGTACTGATGAATGACGATGAACAATCTTGAACCTTGAGATGAAGTGGCCCAGTTGCACAGCAAGTAGAGCTGATGTCTTGGTTCCAGGTTCCAGGTTCCAGGTACAATCCCGACATTGGGTGCTGTCTCTCTGGAGTCTGCATCTTCTCCTTGTGGTCACGTGGGTTTCTGTTATTTGCTCTGGTTTCCACCTGCATCTCAAAGTCATGCTTGTAGTTTACTTGGCAGCTACAAATTATTTTCATGAGGTAAGTGGCAAAAGAATCATCGAAGCGAAGTTAATGAAGAAAGTAAGTGCAGGGCAATGAACAGGACCGATGGGAATTGACTTGGACCCAGTGGGCTGAATGGCTACACACAAGACTATAACTAACAAAGAAGTTGGCACTGTTCAGGTACAATCCTGTTGAAATTATAGGTGCTGAAGACCAAATATGCAAATTTATTTACAAGACTAGATATTGAGAGGGCTATTTGGCAATTGAAAATGTAAATATAACATCTCGCTTTTAAATTATTATGTGGGTTATAGGTATAACTTACTCGAGGAATTGAACTCCCCCAATTGACTGCTCTATATATGTTGCCTGGTCTCAAATTGTCTTCCCTTGAACCTTGAATGCCATTACCTGTTTGTATGCAACACTGGTTGCACTAGAAATAGTTGGCATTCGGTTTAGTTTCCCACTCTACTGGGAGCTGTAGCCATGGATCAATTATCTTGAGTTCCTTTTTGTTTGCAAAGCCAGGTGGGATTGAGGGATTGTCTTCTATGTTTGAAGTGATGGTAAAATCATCATATCCAACTTGTCAATTAGACACAGGACAACGAAAAGCTCTCTCACGAGCCTATGATATCTTATTTCTGGCTAGATACTTCTTGTACCTTTTCATGAGTCACAACACACTACAGCCAAGAGGTGGCCAGGTACATTGATGAAGATTTGTTTGTGTATCAATTAAGTGTCTTTAAGGATAAAATGCCTGATGCAGTTTGACATGCATTCTAAACGTGTTGTTAAATGTTAACAACTCATGTAAAATTTTTGTCAGTGGTTTATTTTTAATTGGCCAGAAACTGCTCAGCCCAGTCCAAAACGTTGCAGAATTCCAACTGCAAAATATGTTCATTGCACATTTTTATGGTGATTATGTAGAAGGAGGCTATTTTTCCTGTTGAATTCATGCTGACTCCCTGATATGCACGCTTTTCCCAGTTCTCCTGCAACTTATTTTCCCTCAGCTTCCTTCTTAGAACCCCCGATTGACACCTGTATTTAACTTTTCTTTCATTTAAAATTGACAGTGAGAAGTGATGGACTCGTTAGTCTAATTTGTTTTGTAATAAAACTCATTTTCTCACTGTATTACTCAAGGTAATAATGTTTAATGGATTTAATTTTGATGCAAAGCATTTTTATAAAACTGACCATTTTCTAAAGTATTGCACTGGCTCTTCATGGTAGACAATCAACTTGTCCCAATTTCCATCCAGGTAAAATATAGGACAGAATATTTACTCATTATTTTTGTGCAATTAATTACATTTTAGATTTGACCTCCTTCATCTCCAATCATCATTTGTATAAAGTATCAGTGAAAAGATCAAGTAGTTTGTGAGTGGTGTCCCAAGGAGCTTAACATTTGCAATGCTTGATTGAGAATATCATAATGTTTTGTTAACACTTGTGTTCTATCAGTTTGAACTTGATTTCAGTCGAAACCTTTGAGTTAAAAGATGTTTTAATACATGGTTTTTATTTCCATTCACTGAAAAGATTGACTTTCAAGAATGAAAATCATTTTCCTTTAGTGCAAGTATGACTCCCATCACTGGAAACCTTAATCTAATTCTCATTGACTTCTGATTCACTTCGGTTTGTTGCTGCCACATCCTATCAAATGCAGCCAGTTTTGCTTCATTCACATTTTACTGTTTAATTCTATTGTCCTATTTGACTCTAAACTGCCAAAACAGAAGTTGTTTTTGTTGCCCTGTTTATTCAGCAAGTGTGATTTAAAGTATTTGGAGGATTTATGTTGGTAAACTGAGTTTGATCATGCACATGCCAGTGAAGGAAAGCAGAACTGCTGGTGTGCTTTCTTAACCATGGTGGTCGATGTGGTTGGACAGGGACTACAGATGATGTTCACTCGTAAGGACCTCAAGCTCTCAATCCTCTCAACCCCAAGGCTATTTATGTCAGCAGGCTTCCGTGAATCACACAACCCTATTCCTTCCTGTAGTCAACAACTAGCTGTTTTGTTGACATTGAGGGAAAGGTTGTGGTCCTTGCAATACACACAGTGGCCACTTTATTTGGCATAGGAGTAGAATCCAGTGTGGCCTTCTGCTACTGTAGCCCCTCCATTTCAAGGTTTGACATGTGGAATCAGAGATGTTCTTCTGAACACCGCCTGGTTATTTGAGTTGCTGTTTTTTTTTTGCTCATAGAACTGCCACTCACTGGATGTTTTTTTTTGCACCATTCTTTGTATACTCTAGAGACTGTTGTGTGTAAAAGTATTAGGAGATCGGTGTCTAGGCTACTCAGACCACCCCATCTGGCACCAACAAATGTTCCATGGTCAAAATCAATTAGATTGCATTTTTTTTTACCATTCTGATCTTTAGTCTGACTGATAACTGAACCTCTTGACCATGTCAGCAGGTGTGTAGGTGTTTCTAATAGAGTGTATGTTACTAGGCTCCTTATCTTCTTCCTATACTCCAGCTCATTATCTGAGATTTGGTCCTCCACAGTGGTGTCATCTGTGAACTTGATGTTAGAGCAGAATTTGGCCATACAATTGTTAGCTTCTAGGGAGTAGAGTAGGGAGCTGAGGATGCAGCTGTGTGGAGCATCAGTGCTGAGGACAATCATAGCGGAAGTGTTGCTGTCTATTCTTGTTACTTTTGGTCAGGAAGTTAAGGATCCACTTGCAAAGAGAAACGTTGAGTCCTAGGTTGAGGAGTTTGGAGTTAATTTTTCTTGCCAAACTTCAAGAAGAATTATAATATTGAAGGCAGAACTGTAGCCATGAAGCAGTACTGTCCTGATGCTCCAGAGATGAGTGTTGGATCAGAGACCTGTTGTCCACCATTGACTTGTTTCAGTGGTAGGTGAATTGCAGTGGGTTGAGGTTGTCTGGAAGGCTGGAGTCAGTGTGTTCCATGATCAGCTTCTTGAGGTATGAATGATGCTTCTTGATGATGCTGAATGATGTATGGTCAGCCAAATGTTAATTGTATGGTGACCTTGCATATCAACCATATAGCTCAGGACCATATAGTTTCATGAGTAGCTCAGTTGGTGAGAATTTCATGATGCAAAATCCAGTTCATTTCTAAAGTATTTTTATGTGCAGAATGAAATTTGGATGATCTTTATCATTCCGTTTCCAGAACCCTTGCACAAATGTTGTGTAATGGTATAAGTGCACATAGTTAAGTTGATGTAAACTCTATTTCTTGGCGGTTTTCAAAGAAACAGAAAAACAGCTTACTCTTAACTGCCTGTCTGATATTTATATCCCTGTATTTACTTTTCAGCTTTTAACATTAAGGTTGTCAAACAGATAACATTGGGCACCACACTGGGGGGTGGGGGCAGATTGAGCTATGAATACTTGATGTGGCAAAAGTTGATGCAGGTTGAGTTTGTTTTCTACTGAGTTTTTATCAGCCAGCAGACATCATCATCAATTACAAATGGGCTGCTTTTCCTTGTCAGCCTTTGGGGAAATAAAAGTTTGGACTCTTTGGACCTTCATAGCAAGAACAGTTTCTGAATTTCCAAATTCAAGATTTTCCACCCCTATTTTTTTTTCATGCTTAAATATGCTTGGTTTCCTGGACTGCTGACATAGTTGGTCATTGTGCGTCATGTATTACAATCACTTGCAAAAGAATGAAACCCATTATTTATATCTAACTACTGTTAAATATGTGTGCAGCATTGTTTAAATTAGTATAGTTTTCACATGCTTACAAATGAGGGTTGATCAAGTTCCATGCTTTGCCTAAATTAGAAATTTTCAAAAAAGGTATGGGGTCTCGTTGGGGGTATGTAAAGTGCTAAGGATGAAGACTGGCCAAAATAGCCTGATTTATTTTGCTGACTTGATGAAGCACAGAATTTCATCAGTCAGAAAATAGGCTGTTCTTCACAGAACAACAGCAATCTCTTGTACAGTGTCTCTCAAATTGTTAAGATTTTTTTAAAACAAAACATTTATTGGTTGCTTTTAAAGAGTGTAATGTCTGTGATTTATTGAATGTAAGGAATATTCAGGAGGTCACCCTCTGAAACAGCTCGAACTTGGCTGTTTGTCCCAATCCTAGAACAAATCATTTTAAAAAGAAAGATAACATGTTGAATGTTCAGTTGCAACTAAGATCTGAGTTGGACTAAACTATAACAGTGCATTGTTAAGTATGAATAGAAAATTTAAAATATTTCATCCATTTTAATGCTTTGCCTTCTGTCCAGCCTTTGTCTTACTAAATATGCATATTTGTTCGCTTTTGGCAAGAATGTAATTTAAAAGTCAAACACGCTCAGTGGGATGGATGATGCAGGAGCCACAATGAGTGGAGTATGTGAACTGTCTTGAACACATTTGAAATGAGTCTTGTACATTGTTTTACAAGCTTTCTGTCAGCCATTGACATGCACTGTAAACTAGTCAGGAGCTTTTCAATAAATGTACAATTATTGCTGGAGGTCTGCCATTTTGATGGTACCACAGGATGAAGTCAGCAACGTCAGTAGTTTTTCAGTTTACTGATGAAATGTTTGTAAAAGCAGTTATCTTGTTTTCCCCTTGAGCCAATAGGAACTGGTAGGATAGACTTCCTAAGGTTTGATTGAGTGCAGGCTTTCCTTAATTCAGTGGCTCCACAAATTATAGACACAATGTTGTGTATTTATTATTTCAGCAATATTTGAATAATATTGTAAATATATTGCTTGATTAAGCATTCTTTGTTTATATTATTCATTTTCGATTTTGTATAAATGTATGTGAATGGCATACATCATTAGGCCACCACCACGTCATAAGTGTGTGCCTCACTAAAGTAAAAATGAATGAAGCACATGTTATCGCAGGCTCCGTATTTTTCTTTTGGGTAGTTTTATGTTTTGGAGTTGCAAAACATAACATTTGTACCATAGGCACCTTTAACCCAGTCCAATGCCTTTCTGTATTGCAGAGTCTTCATGTTATTAACCTGAAGTCCTTTGTGACTAGCAGCTGCATGTAACGAATGGCTATATTTGGCTTCTGGTGGATGGCATAATATTACATCAATATTTCGATCTTTCCCACTTTGTCCCAGTAAGGCAGGTGTTAGGCTGTTTGCTTGTGCAAAAGGCTGTCCTTGTGTATTATGATTCGTTGGGATGCTGTGTTTGACAGCTGATCTGTGTAGCTGTCAGATCTACCAGATGAGTTCTCATAGAGCAGGTCTTTGACCTTTCGGCATTTAATTGGTAAATACAGCTGCCCTACTTGAACAAGAGCTTGATTAATGGGTCGTCTTTTGCCCATTGAGTCTGTTGTCTCCAAGATCCAGGTGCCAAGCTATTCATGTTACCAGGGAATCAGGTTTGCTAGCAGCCATGTCGTGTTTAATGGCCACCCCAACCAAAATCAGTCATAATCCTGTGGCCCCAGTTCAAGGGTCTCCAAATAGATCCAATGTACCATTTTTGCCATTATAATGTGCAGCAAATGTTTTGGTATCCATCTATTCTGTTCCCAATGTGAACTGCTGAAATTCACCCTTCCAAGTTTTTGGCACTGTAGTTGCCAAAAAGAGTTTCAGAATAGGATAGTAATTGAACAAATGGCTGATACTAGAATGAATTTGAGGAATTGGAGTTGACACATTTGAAAGGCAAATATGCTGCTTCGGTGAAGGCTTCTTGTTGCTTCAAGACCATTACACCTGTTTATATATCCACTTCCACTGTCTGCTTTTCAAAGTAACCTGAGCTGCAAATGGCTGAAAAATTCACGTCGGGACAAAAACAAAAATAGTTTCTCTTGTTTGCGAAGGATTTGGATACCTAGATACAAAATTATATGTTGTGAGGGATCAAACGCTCGCTAAATCTGTGATCAGTTCCAGAGTGATTAGTTTCCACTCAGAACCCACTAGAGCAGCAGAAAGGAGTATTTTCTATCCAGTGTTCCGCCTCAGTGATGTGAGTATTATTGTGCTAATGGCTTAATACTTCGGATAAACAGCTTTCGTGGTTCAGGACAGGGCTGCAGTCTCTTTGGTCATACTGGAAATTTTCTACATCAGTGAAGATTAATGAATAAGTTTGCAGGAGTTTTGCTGCATCATTTTTCTTTTTAAAAGGTTTGTAGAACTCTTGAGATCCATGATTTCTATCCACAAAGGTTTTGGAGTGGCAGAGCTCAGCATTATTGCCTCCTTCATTTTTGCTGTGGGAGTGTTGTTTCTCAGGGTATAACAATTGACATTATCTATAAGCATAGAACAGTTTCTTCTGCAATATGAACACAGCAGTAAACTGCCGAGCTTGTTTGCTAAGCAACTGCAACCACAGTCAGCGTTGCTTATTGTAGAAACAACTTCATATGAGTGATCATTATGAAATAAATGCTGACGTTTGCATTTGACTGCCTAATGAATGTTTGTCTACAGGCTGTTATCCCAACCAGTCCATGTTCACATTTGATCTCCACATGAACAGTCATCTAAATCCGTCTTGTCCATTCTCGAGTTTGCTTTTCCATTATTTATTTCCCTCCTCTTCAGCCACCCGCCTAGTTTGTTGTCAAATACTGACATGGTCTCTAATGCAGTCACTAACTATAGACATCCATTTCGGAGCCTCATAAATGTTGGCAAAACAGAACATTCGCTGCTCTCTCTCTCTCTCTCTCTCTCTCAAGGATGATTCAACCTTGCATACTATTTGAGATTAAAATTGGCTCTCAACGCAGTTGCATTTTGAAAACGTGATAACAGATTTCTCTTCATTAGCTGTTGCAAAATTATAAATATAATCTGAAAATGCTCCCTGCAAATACTGCTTTTTTCTTTAAAAAAAAACTTGCGTTGTCTTATGCAATCTTTCATGCACGTTTTTTTTTTGTTTTTAAAGCTGCTGACTGATTTCCCACTCCTGATTAAATTAGGTGAAACTTTCTTTTTTTTTCTCTCTTCCTTCCACCCTTTTTTTTTATTTCAAAATATACTTTATTCAAAAATAAATATATACAATAAACCATTCAGTAACTTTTCATCCTTTACATACATTTCCATTATAGTCAGTACATATCCGTATTTATAGCCACCCACGTGGCACTCCAGTAATTCAGCTTACCATATCATTGTTGAGGGGTATACTCCCCGCCCTCTGACCCCTCCCACTCCCACGGGTGGAGAAACCTCTACTGTGGTCCTTCCCCACCGGGCCCTTGCGGTGGCTGCACCGAGTTTCAGTGCATCCCTCAGCACGTACTCCTGCAGCCGAGAATGTGCCAGTCGGCAGCATTCTCCCACAGACATCTCCATGTGCTGGTAGATCATCAAGTTTCGGGCCGACCAAAGAGCGTCTTTCACCGAGTTGATGATCTGCCAGCAGCACCGGATGTTGGTCTCCATGTGCGTCTCCGGGAACAGCCCGTAGATCAGAGAGTACTCTGTTACGCAGCTGCTGGGGATAAAACGTGACACTAGCCCGTCCATCCTCCTCCACACACTCTTTGCGAACTGGCAGTGTGCAAAGAGGTGGGTCACAGACTCCTCCTCACTGCAGTCCTCCCGTGGGCAGTGGGGTGCGGAGACGACGTTCCGGGCGTACAGGAGGGCTCTGACTGGGAGGGCCCCTCTCACCGCCAGCCAGGCGAGGTCTTGGTGCCTGTTGGTGAGATCTGGCGATGAGGCATTTTGCCAGATGAACTGGACAGTCTGCTCAGGGAACCACCCCACTGTGTCCATCACGTCCTTCTCCTGCAGTGCCTACCTTGATCTTCCCCAGGGCAGGATGTTGGCCCCAAATAGGTTGAGCTGTGCTGGCTGATCTGGTAATGTAGGGGTTAGCACAGCGCTTTACGGTGTAGGCGACCAGGGTTCAGTTCCCACTGCTGCCTGAAAGGCGTTTGTACGTTCTCCCTGTGACCACGTGGGATTCATCTGGGTGCTCCAGTTGCCTCCCACAGTCCAAAGACATACTGGTTAGTTGGTTAATTGTAAATTGTCTCATGATTAGGCTAGGATTAACTGGGGGGAGGGGCTTTCTGGGCAGTGCAGCTTGAAGGGCAGGAACGGGTTATTCTGCGCTGTATCTCAATAAATAGATAGATCTGTCTCTGAACTCGTCCGTGTGCCTGAGGAGTTGTATACTGCGCTTTTACGCTACATCTCCTCAGTTCCACATTCTTCTGTGCTAATTTCATATTCCTATGTCTCATACTCCACTGTGGAGGTAAACGAGGGCTTTTCACCTGCAGAGAAACTTTATATATTTTTTTAAATTTTGAGATACAGCACCATGCCTGGCCTTTCTGCCTTAACGAGGTGCAATTACACCCATGTGACCAACTAACCCGCTAATCTGTACGTCTTTGGAATGTGGGACAAATCCGGAGGAAATCACGAGGAGAACCTACAAATTGCTTACAGACAGTGGTGGTGTTGAACCAGGTTGCTGGGACTGCAATAGTGTTACGAATCTTTCTCCTCTAAACTCTGTTTTTGATGCCGATGCCAGAATGAGCCACGATCTTTAGCTCTTCACTCTCTCTCCCCTACTCAAAATTTCTTACAATCACTCAGTTACATCCTGAAACTTAAGATCTTGCCTCACTGGTGCTTTCCTGGAATTACAATTAAGCTGAAGTACCTTTCTGGCTGTCTTCCCATTTGAATCCTCTGCCACCATACCTTCATCGAGGACTGCTCCCTTCCTTCTGCTAGTGTTGTTGCCAAGGATTTGGCACTGACTGCTCCCTAGTATATCTGTCACCTTTCTTGAGTATTAAATGGAGTAGCAGAGTGTGTGGTGTACTCTGCACTCCCTGCCTGGTTATCCCAGTCTCCCTGACTGACCATCGTCTGAGATGCTCATGTTTACACTCAACCTTATGGATGCAGTAGTGAAGATGCTGTCCAACCTCGGAACTACTGAGCTGACATTGCTTCCTGCACCAGTGGTATGGTCCAGGACATGCAAAAAAAAATCCCTCATGTTCCCATGTGTTGGAGGTTTTGAATTTAATAGGGCTGGCATGCTGTTTGGTGATTTTTTTTCAGCCCAATAACTTAAAATTATCAGTGTTCTTGGGTTTCCACTATTTTACCACTGGACTTTTTGAATTTTATCATAGTTAATTGGTTAAAGCTTTTAGATATTTAAATATTTTAAATCTGATTCATTTAGTTACTTTATTGATGAAGTTTATTTAAAGTAAATGCAATTATTTGAACAAACGTGCCATCTGGGATGGAAGATAACATTTTTGGGAATAATATTATTATTAATCACTAGTGGCATCTGGAACCCTGTGCACAAACATCTTAGTTTACAGATCTATTTTTTAACTATTAAGGTATTCTGACAGCTGAGCTAAGGCAGTTTTTTTTCTGTCTTGATGTGAAACACGATTCCCAATTTGGGGAAACCGGCTAGTTTATATTTGGAATACACTGAGGAGAATCGGATATTCCTGTTAGAGAGATGCTTTGGAAATATTTAGTTTCCTTCCAGGATATTAAGTGTATGATGGATCTCATTCCCCATCAGGATGGAGTATGCATGGTATGGGATATTTTAGTCGTGTATTTGTATCCCAATGTATTGTGCTATCTCCATTTTGAAAAATTCCATAATGTGAATTATTCAGTGTTTATGTTTCAGGGACCTAGGGATTTCCTTCAGTTAATGTAATTAAAGCCATTAGCAATGAGATTTAATTTGCAGTATTTTTACCCCTGTTGGTCAGTGGCGTGTTGCTTCACTGGGGGCAGGTGCTGGTTGTAAAATATGCCCGAGTTCTATCCTTGGCACATTTTATTTTCTCTGCAGTGAAAAGTGACAGGCATATGGAGGATGTGCAGAAATGTCTCAAGTCAGGTGGTACACTGAGTTTCACATTCTTCTGCTGATCTTTGTTCCTGATACTAATTTTGTCTATAGAAGACGACTACCCATGGCTCACCCTGCAGTAGTTGGAGGCTGCACATTTATAATTCAGTGCTTCAGGAGCACAACTTTTGAGGTGTGAGTGCATATAAATAATTGAGTGTTGGGGGGAAGGTGGAGGTCATTGACACTGACACCTCACAGAAGATTTTGTGTTGCAAATTAAGGAGGTGCCTCTAATTCTTCAGTTCATGTGTTTTTTTTTGTTGTCCACACAAGTTCCACAGTTAAACTTAAAGAAACACCAGAGTTCTGCCGCATACAATTGTTTTTTAAAGAGAAGTGAACCTATTAAAACTTGAGAGGTACTGAAGATTATAGAGTGACGTCTAGCCGCGGTCTTGTGTAACATGTTGGCAGACTATATGCCGATTGATTTGAGCCACAGGCATGGAGTCTATGAATAATTTTAATGGAGATTACTTATTTAATTGTGACTTGTGGCATACTATTGTTCTGTTACTGCATAATTAAATGTATTTGTTAGCTTTAGGTTAACTCCATATTTTCAAAATGTAAACATATTTAAAGGAAATCTTCCTTCTTACAAACACTAATTTATGTTCTTATTGTTAAGGCTGAATGGTACTTGACTAGATGTTTTTTGTTCAGCCAGAAGATGGTGATTCTGTGGAATTCATTTTCACAGGCAGCTGTGGAGGTCAAGTAATTTGTTATGTTTAAAGTGGACATTGATAAATAATTACGGGTGTCAAAGGTGATGGGGGAAATGTAAATAAATGGCATTGAGAGGGAAAATACACTCAGTGGTCACTTTATTAGGTACACCTGCTTGTTAATGCAAATATCTGATCAGCCAATCATGTGGCCGCAATTCAATGCATAAAAGTATGTTGACATTGTGAAGAGGTTTAGTTGTTGTTCAGACTGAACAGCAGAATGGGGAAGAAATGTTATCTAAGTGACTAACTGTGGAATGATTGTTGGTGCCAAACGGGGTGGTTTGAATATCTGTTGTCGCTAGTACAATCTTTGATGTGGTGGTGTACTGAGGCAATGGCATCAACATGGGTGAAGCCAATAGGCTCAGTAAACTAATTAGAAGGGCTGGCTCTGTTATAGGAGTCAAACTGGACATGCTGGAGGCTGTGCAGAACAAAGGACCCTCCTGAAAATCCTGGGCAGTATTTCTCACCCTCTGCACGCCACTTTGGCTGAACAGAGGAGCACTTTTAGTAATAGACTAAGACAACTGTGCTGCTCCAAAGAGCTCTATATGAGGTAATTCTTACCCTCGGCCATTAGGCTCTATAATGAGTCAACCTGTAGCTGGGGAAGTGATGACCCCTGTTTACTTGGGCTTTGTTTAACCTCTGTTTAGCTCTATTTACCACACTGCGCTATCGCGGACACTCTGTGCAATACTACCACTATTTTTTATCCGGATGGTGTGAAGATGCACCCATCACTGTATAATGTTACAGTAATTCTTGCACTACCATCTTATCAGTATGAACTTGAAAATCTTGTAAATATTGTAACCTTTGACTTGTAAATCGTAGACATCTTATTTTTAAGTTAAATTATTATTTATCCTTCTAATATTTGTATATCTGTGCACTTGTAATGCTACTGCGACACGGTAATTTCCTTTAGGATCAATGAAGTATCTATCTATCTATCTCAGAAACGGATGATTTCCTGGGATTTTCATGCACAGCGGTCTCTGGAGTTTACAGAGAATGGTGCAAAAAGAAACATTCAGTGGGAGTTCGGAGAAGAATGTCCAGACTGGCTGAAGCTGACAGGAAGGCAACAATAACTCACAAATCCACACATTTCAGCAGTGGTTTGTAGAAGGGCATCTCTGAATGCACAACTAGTCAAATCTTGAAATGGACAGGCAGAAGACCACATCAGGTTCTGCTTTACTGGGGGTGATGCTCCTGTGGCTGCTTGACTGACGGGGGGGGGGGCGTGGAACGCTCCTGCGGCCGATTTATAGGAAGGGGGGACTGTTGCTCCTGTGGCCGCATTACGTGGGGGGGGGGTCTCCTGTGGCTAATTCAGACGTGATTGGATGGCGGAGCAGACTCAATGGGCTAAATGGCATGATTCTATTCCTGGACAAAATGACCAGCAGTGAAGTCTTTGTGCAAATGTTTGAGAATTTATTAAGTACAAAATTCTATACTTAACTACAAGCAATAGTTGATATTCATCTGACAGCTCATAATTTTCAGAGCCTCTCATACACAGGTGGTGCTATCTTCAATCTATTCTCCTTTTTCTCGACTTCATATGCTTGAGTGAATATTTTTTCCATGTGCTTTCCCTGGGAATCAAGGAATAAAATCAAAGCCCTCTCTAATCAGTGTCACAAATGGCCTTTAATAGCATCCATTTGATTTCATTGGGCTTAGTGAATACAAATGCAACTACCTCTGAAGTCTTCTGGTGACTTTTCAGCTTTGCCTAGGTCAGCAATATATGATGGTTCAATTGTGATTATTTACACCTGCTCCTACCCAATTACTCCTGCCTATTCTGATCTAAAGAACAATCACTTGTGCCCTGTTGATGCCACCAATCAATAGCTATACAGTTTTGATCCAGCTCAGTTTTGTTCACAGGCTTTCCAAGCAATAAATGCAATTGATTGCATGCCCAGTTACTGAGTAGAAAAAACAGTTTAACAAAGACTCACTTTTCATCCTCTCAGTTCTGTAGCATCTCCTTATAGTTCCAAATGAAAGATACTGAACACAATTCATAGGAGTGCCAGCACTTGAATGATTTGCTTATGATTTTAAAAAAATCTTAAGGCAATAAAATATGCTTTCAGAAATAAAAGATCAAGAGGAGTTGATTTTACAATAGTATTAACACTGCTAGACCTTTACTATCTCACCATGGTGTCAAGTAAGAATACCTTCACCAGAAGAAATGCAGCAATAAAAAAAGGAACTCACTGCCATGGGAGCAATTGGGATTGGGTGATGAAAGGGTAGAAGTGCTAGCATAATCCACATCTGAAGCATAAATTTAAAAATATCTTCTGAGTTGGTAATTTTTTTAAGCTATTGCAGCACATTTATCATGAGGATTGCCTCTTGATATCTAATTGTGTATTCTGGCTGGGAATATGGCGCATTGAGCAGGACAAATGTTTACTTTTATCTATCTATCTATCTATCTATCTATGTGAATATTTGAAAGTTGTAACCAATGTGCAATGCAGCATTTTATTAGGAGGTACTTTTGCTTTTGGTATTTGAGGAGCTGGCACTTGCACACTAATGTTTTTCTCCATCATGAATATGAGCCTAACCTTAAGATGTGAAACCCAGTCAGCCAAAGGTTGAGGTACAGTATACAGACTTTTGCTTTGTACAGGTAATTTTGTTACGATTTTGTATATGTGTAGAATGGGAAGCACTTTTTCAGACTTGTGATCTCTTTAACTCTTTCAATAACATTTGTTTTTAAAAAGCTTTTTACATATCCATCCTGACTTTGAAAATTGCTCCAAGGTGCAGCTTGTGTTGAATATTGTTTCCAAATCACTAAAAATTGGTAAGCTTTATGTGACAGATGTGTAAAAGGAACAGCTTGTGCCACCCTCCTATTTGACTTGCAAGGTTTGCTAAGTTGTACTTACTATTTTCTCTGGTGTACACAGATAAAGCGAGTCAATATATTTTGGCCAAGGCCAATTATGACCTGAGTAGATGGGGTTTGCAATGAAAAGATTCCACAACTAATGGGCTCACTTTCAAGGACTCTCCAAAAGTTTTCAGTATTATTTATTTATCATTATTATTATGTTGCTTTATTTTGTATTTGCACAATTTGTTGTCTTTTGCACCTTGTCTCTGTCCGTCTTGACTTGTGTGCAGTTTTCCATTGACTCAATTGTGTATTTTTGTAGTTACTGTGACTGCCCACAAGAAAATGAATCTCAGGATAGTATATGGTGACAGAGATGTACGGTACTTTATTAGTAAATTTACTTTGAACTGAGTGAAAGAGTAGGCATTTTTGGTCTTGGCCAAAAAAGGTAATGTAGAATTGGCCGATTGCAACTGTATTACATTTTTCTGATCCAGCTTTTCAGTAGTCCACCAGAACTGTTGTTCCACCACTGTACAAACCAGCAATGAAATATTGTTCACTTCAGGGCAGAATCCTGAAGGAAACTATAAAGCTGTTTGCCTGAATCGTTCTCTTCTGATCAAAAAAGGCGAACTATTATCTGAAACAACAGGAATTCTGCAGATGCTGGAAATTCAAGCAAAACACATCAAAGTTGCTGGTGAACGCAGCAGGCCAAGCAGCATCTGTAGGAAGAGGTGCAGTCGACGTTTCAGGCCGAGACCCTTTGTCAGAACTATTATCTGAGAAGGGTAGCATTTTCAGAATGTTAAGTTAATTCAAATACGGGATTAAAAATAGCAAAGTCAGTGTAGTAAAGTTCCAACAGGCCACACTGAACCATGCTGGAACAGCTGCATGGTATTTTGGACAGATGGATGCTTCCACTTGATTTGCCCATCTCTCTATATAATGGAAAGGAGTAAAAAAGCATGAATGCCCGAGGGAACTGTAGAGATGGAAAAAAAAAACTAAAAATACCTTTTTTTATGCAAAAGTAGTTGCTTATAATCCCTTTTCAGTTTCTGAGGATAACGCCATGTATCGTGCATGAGAGGGTTTGGTTTTTTAAACTTGAAGATCTGAAAAACACAAACATCCTATTTCTGTGGTCAGTCTGTTTAAATCATTGTCCAAATATCACTGGCCCGAGCAGCCATTCAAATTGAAGTAAGCCCCAACATTTGTCGAAGTTTTGAGAGTCTGGGACTTGCTGATGGATTTGCTGATCACTATACTGGAATTGTCTCTCTGATCTATCCTGGACTTGTCTCTCTGATCTATCCTGGACAGACCGGCCATAGTATCCAAGACCCCACTGACTAAGATCCGCAGATTAGAGGAGTGCTGCGTATGCAGGGCCCTTAGCATTGTCCCATCTGTCCCACAATCTCTTTGACCCCCTGCTATCAGGCAGAAGGTACTGTAGCATTAGGAGAAGGACTGTTAGGATGGGGAACAGCTTCTTCCCCCAGGCTGTGTGACTACTGAACCTCCTGTCACCACCCAGTTCTCCTCACGTATGAGGCCCTGCTAGTGTTATACTATTTTTAATTTGTGTTGTAAATGCACCTGATGTTAAATGTCAGTCTCCTGGAAAATTAATTTATTTGTGGTAATATTACTTTGTGTTGTGTATGAGTTATTTGCATTGTGTTGTGCACCTTGGTCAGAGGAACGTTATATGCACATACTGTATACAACTGAATGACAATAAACTTGAACTCGAGAGACAAGAGAAGCAAGATAATTTAGATGAAAACTGCTAATTATCTCTGTGGTGTTTTTGTATGTTTTTAACTTTTTTTAATCATTTACTTCAGTTTTATTTATAAATGCCTTTGGATGTCAAATGTTCAAAACCTGTTGACCTTTAGCTTTGCTTTCTGCCAAGGGCTTTCAGCAACAGGGCTTCTACATTCCACCACCCTGTTTTGGAGTTGCTAGATGACTTTATTATTGGGGCCTGTGAGTTTGGCTCAGTAAATCTAGATCAGTAATGTGCAGTTGTGTGGTGACAATGGACAGTGTGCCTTGTTCAGCACAGTTTGGTCTAATATGTATGGAAGATCGATAATGGACACATAGGTTTGTTTCGAATGGTGGGAGACCTAATTTTTCACACCATTATAATCTAAAACACTCTTCAACCATGGTAGATGAAACGGACAAAGGCTAATGTCATTTTCCATCTCTTGATCTTTGTACATACAGGCAAATTAAATGGTACATTTTGAAGGTGATGCAGATTTTAATTATTTTACAGGCAATGTGTTTCTGATTTTCACCCCTTTTTGGGTGGGGGAGAATTCTTTACCTTAAATCTTTACTCTCTAATTATTGTATTTTCTAGGGAGGGAATTGTGTTCTTCCTGTTTTCTCTATCTGGGCGCTTCATAATTTTACATACCTGGATTGTCTCCCATTCATCCTTATTTATGAAAAAAAAAGTTGTCTATTTTTATTTTAAACTTCCCCATCCCAAGGGACATCTTGGTAAATCTCTAACCTTTTGTAATCCTTCTCATGTGGGAACCCAAATGGGCACGGGTAATGAGGCCTAACTTGTGCCTGAAGCGTTGCTGAGTGATGTTTCTGTTTTTTTTAAGTTTTCAATATTTTTGTTTGGATTTCACGAGATGTGGCAGAACTTGTACATTACAGTACAACAAAACCTGGAAAGGTTTTCCGTATTTAATTGAAGAGTACGCATAATCTCTCAGAATTATGGTTCACAAGCTGATAGACTGCTTAAATGGATCAATGTTGATTCCTTTATGGGTAAATCTGCATCATTTTTGCTTTGCATTCATTCTACTCCTATTTGTGAACTTGTTTCTGGTTAAAAATGAAGTTTTTTCCAGTTAAAAATTTGAACTCCTCACTGGACAGGGTATGGGGCAGTTAGGCGGGTGTTGGAAATGTATTTTAATTGGAAAATGATGAAGTTGTAGTGTATTAGCACCTGATAAAATTTTTTTAACATATTCTGTACTGAAATCTGTTATTGGATTCTTGGCTATGAACTTGTGTCACCTTGTATGGTCACCTTGGTCATGGGTATCAGAAGACTGATTAAATTGCCACTTTGCTTTGCATTATTATCAAATTTAAAATGTACAGGTTTCAATCAAACTTAAATCTATATGTCACATTTTATGGTAAAACAGGAACTATGGATTGTGAGAGACTGCAGTTTTCTTCAGTAGAAGTGTAGGATAATGGAGTGATACTTTCCTGTTTGCTGGTTGTCAGGATAGTAAGGAAATTAGCATAGCCTCAATTTAGATCTAATAAAGCATTAACCTCCAGTGGAAAACTGTCACTAATTTTACATTCATTAACATATTGTTAAATCTCTGCATGTATCTGCATGTCAGAAAGGAAAGGGGTTTGCTTCACAAGCTGGAAGAATTGGTAACCAGAGAACCAACTGAATTTACAACTAGGCATCATTGAAATACAGTGGATTCTGGTTAATTTGGCATCGGTTTATTGGGGCAGCCGCTTATTTGGGACAACTCTTAAAGAACAAACACTAATTGGGAAAATAGTTGGGATTCCCCTCGTTTATCTGTAGCACTATGCTGCTCAACTGAGACAGGAGACTGTTGCTGAACAGTTTCTAACCAGCGCCAGATGCGTGTACATGTGTAGCCAGTAGACACTACACCGTGCTTGGGGGGGGTGGAACAGTTTTTAAATAGCATCAGTTGAGTGTGCTTGTGTTCAAAAAGCAATGATTTTATTTTGGTCACTGATAGCTTAGGAGAAATCAGCAGTAAGACAATTCAGAACTCCAGTTTGATACTGTCATTAATGCAGTTATTCTTTGATTCATGCAGTCTTCAAACATAGCTCGTGGTTTTAAAATTATTGTATATAACATGATGTGCAGTATATACAGTCAATTTATGATATAGCAATCAAGTTATGTAACAATGACGTTCAATACTTTATCAGCTGTTGGAGGACTTGGAAATTGTGGTGTTGTAGTCAGTTTATAGACAGTCGCCAGGGATTAGAATAAGTAAACAAAGGAAAATCTGTTTGCTAACTCTGATCATTTTTCTATTTTATGCTTTTTGATGCTAGATTTCTGAACTTTTGAATTGGATCTAGGATTCGCATTTTTTATTGCCAAACCTTGTGTTTCTGAATAAATATTTCTAGTTTGAAAGTGCTTTATTCTCTGATTTCAGCTCAGTCCAACCTTGTGACAGTTTCTAGGAATGCTTGTTATCTGCTGCTTGTGATAAACACTGGATGATTTGTTGACTGAATAGAATGGCTGTAACTGGTTGGAGGTCAGAATCTTTCAGCAAAATTCCTTCTAATCTTCTGAAGACTTATTCTTCAAATAAATTGCCTTTCTTTGCTGCTTCCGGAGACCAGCAAATAGCAAAAAAGAAAATCACTTGTAGAGATTAAAGTTGCGCTGATTATAGCCGCCAATTTTCTTTAAGCTAATTGTTCCATCGGAGATTTGATGATTGCCTTGCCTCCTGTCTCTTTGAGCTTTCGTTTGTTACTTTGGGGTTGATATGGAAATAGAAAATAAAGCTGGTCTGGTTCTGTCATGCATCAAAAGAGCTCATTAGCTTGTTAATGAGGGCTACTCCAACATATGGAGCCCGATTTGCATGTTTTAGATATTTTAGGAAACTTCATTGTGTCCTATAAATGACAGCTCTGTATTTCCACAGTGGGCAAGGTTGAGCTGCTCTTCAGCGGGCAGTTTAATGGGTTAGCTTGTTCCTGACTTCTGTATTGCAATGCAGAAGCGGCGGAGTTCGAGAGGTTGGGTGCTGGTGCATTTTGCTGGACTGAGTACAGAGGTCTACGTAATGCATATACTCCCTAAGTTGCTGGAACGGAATGTATTTCAGATATGGCTCCTCAGTTCCATGTCAGGATCTTTAAAGAAAAAGATTAGCTTTATTTGTCACATGTGTTTTGAAGCATACCTGGAGAGTGAAATGTGTCTCTTGCTACAGAGACCAACACAGTCTGGGATTGTGCAAGTGTCACTGTGCTTCTGGCGCCAACACAGCATGCCCACGACTTGCCTCCTGCACGTCTTTGGAATATGGGTAAAAACCGGAGCTTGTGGAAGAAACATGAATCTGATGATATTTAGTCACTTGTATAGGATCATTGATCTTGATTGAGATCTGAATGATGTTAACTGTTTTAATCCCTTTTTATACTCTTTAGTTTTTAATTATAAGCATTTAAGGGTAGTTTTACTAAATCAAGTTTTCATATTTTTGTATCTCTTTTAATAATTTCATTTATTCTGAAATGTTCTTAGCATTTCTGATTGTGTGTGTGTGTGTGTGTGTGTGCGCGTGCGCGCGCTGGCTCAGTATCTGCTGTCCTAGATGCCTCCTGGAGTTTGTGTGGCAGCAAGATTTGGATCTTAGAATGAATCAGCAAAGCCATGAGAGGTTAATGTGGCCAGAAGAATCTCATTAGAAGTGAGCGCAATTGAAGGCCATATTGTGCATTTTTACCTAATCAAAGAAAAAAACTCTTCACGTTCTGGAGATCTGTGCAGTAATAAATTTGAAACAGTAGAGTTTTACTAATGGTAATTGAAGGAAAATTGAAGCTCCCCAGCAGACAAACGTGGATGAAGGAAACAATTTGATGCACTTATGCATAAGACATCCATAGCTTGTCACCATCTGGGCTCATGCACAAAGTTATTTGGATGAAACTTGCATGTTGCTGCTGAATTCAGCAGTGAAGGAAAAGGAAAGAAGCAACACACACAAAGTGTTGGAAGAACTCAGCAGGTCAGGCAGCATCTCTGGAAAAGCTTGTAACTGTTTTCCATATACAATAATGCGCAAATTTCAGAATTCTCTATATAATTTATTTTCTTTCTTTGTGATGTTTTGTTTTTTTTTCTTTTTAAAGTAATCAGATTTTGGAAAATGAAACCAATGGCAAAGGTGTTGGTTGTGGGTTTCAAAAGGAGATGGTTTTGGTTTTTAGTCAACTGGAAAAATTGTATGTTCTTTTAACCTGGATCTTGAAGAATCTGCCTGACACCATGGCGGAGGGAATAACAAGAGATGGTCAAGGGAGTTAGCGGAGGTCCAAGTGGGAAATAACTGTGTACGCTAGTATACTTATTTTTGATTCTCACAACTTTAACTCAGAACTATAGACGTTGACTGTACCTTTTAGATCAGTGATACTGTAAGCATTCTATTCAATTCAGTAAGCATCATGGAAAAAGAATAAGATAGTGTTTGTAATGTAACTGGTCGTGTTGGTGTCAAATGAAAGTGAACTTTACCATTTTGCAAAGATTACCGATCTTCGTTTGATTCCTGAGATTATTTCAAGTGTAGTTTAGATTTTGCTAACATCTACAGTATTTTGGCCATATTTCCAAATAGTAAGAAATAAGACTGTAGGAAAGCTGTACAATTACATTGTGATCATACCAACAGGAAGTTGCTGAAAGAGCCATAGCTACGTTTAAGATCTAAGTTATTTGTATCGAATTTTTATTGAATTTCTGCATGGAATTGGCTCTTTGGTAGATTACTGCATTCTATCCAAGTCATAATATACTTTATAATTGGACGAGAGTCAGAAAGATCTTTATTCTACAATTCACGTTATTTCCTTTTGTTATTTTTCCGTTGGGACCCACAGGAGATCCAAATGGGAAGCAGAAGGTGTATGTTTTTAGAGGAATAGAAACAGATTTGTCTGAGAAATGACTGTCATGTTTCCTTTTTGGCTAATCACGTACTGTAATGCTGATGGAAAAATTATTGAATGCAGAGATAATGAACCTCACACTTGGAATACTTCACATAATCTACAACAGCATGATTTCCAGTCGGCTGAGGAGTTGACATCAAACAGTTAAGAAGCATTTTGAATGAACATCTATGAAGTTGTATCCCCTGAGGAAATATACTATGGGGTAGGATTCCTGTTGAGCTTCTGTTGACACTCTTAGTTTCCAGATGCGGCATTTCTCATGGGGTATTATTGTCAGTCTTCACCAAAGTTTTATAGTGAGGGAATGGAAGACTGTCCATGAACACTCAAGGTTTGAGATCTGTACAGATGACTGGATTGCATGGCTTCCAAACAGACAAGAAAAGTCTTCTAATTCCTATGCTTGCTGTATTCACTTGCAGATGAAATGGCATTCAGTGTTACATTTAACCTTTGAGTTGCTGAGCTGAAATTAGAAGTATTCATGAGACCATAAGACAATAGCAGCAGAATTAGGCCATTCGACCTATTGGCTGTGCTCTGCCATTTGATTATGGCTGATTTATTTTGTAATTCAACCTAATTCTCCTGCCTTCTCTCTGTAATCTTTTGATGCCCTTATTAATCAAGAATCTATCAAACTCTGCTTGATATATATCCAATGACTTGGCCTCTACCACTTCCCTGGCGAAAGAAATTTTTCCAGTTCTTTCTCATCTCTGTTCTAAAGGGTGTTCTTCTATTCTGAGGCTGTGCCCACTGGTCTTAGACTGTCCCAATGTTGGAAATATTCTCTCTCTATCCACTCTATACATGCCTTTCAATATTCGTTATATTTCACTGAGAATTCCCCGACCTCCGTCCCCAATTCTTCTAAACTCCAGTGAGTACAGGCCCAAAACCATCAAACACTCCTCATATGTTAACCTTTTCCCTGGGATAATTCTTGTAAACCTCCTCTGTACTCTCTTCAATGATGGCACATTCTTTCTTAGCTATGGGGCCCAAGGTAGCTATTCACTTGCTATCAGGTGACCACTTGGTTTGGAATTCACACATGCGCTCAGGAAGCCAGCCATTACTCACTCATTTCCAAATCTTCATTTGGAAAACGTATCGGTAAGCAGGCAGTGACTGTGGAACCAACACAAATCGGCACTTTCAAGAGTAGAGGACTGTAAAATGTTGGACTCTGACAAAGGTTATTGCATGTGGGTTTCAACAAATGTTGGTACTGCATTTACAGATTCTGCAGGCTGAAAAATCGTTTTTATTGCTTCGATACTTTCTGCTCCCGCAGCTGAATATTTGTTTATAGTTTCCATCAGAGTAGATTACCTACATCTAACTTTTATGCATTTGATATAGGTGTTTGTTTCTCTCCAACATGTCATATTATCTATCACAAATAGCAGCAGGAGGGTGAGCACTCTGAAGGCTATTGAGTGCTGATAATGTTTTTTTGAAGATGGTTCAAGGACGTTGAATATCATTCTTCAATTAGACCAACAGTATATTAATATCTGGGTAGATTTTCTATTAGAGAGGTATTACCATAGCATAAATCCTGTACATAACCTTTCTGAGCTCACGTTTTTACAGCTTATGTTCATCCCCAGGAATATGTTCCGATTTAAGGAAAATTAAAATTCTTCATATCCCATCACTTATCGAAGCCAAGAGGATGATAGAGGTCAAATATCTAAGGATGTTTTTCAGTAATTTTTTTTTGTTCCTAATGCAGAACACATAATATTTGAACTTTAGAAAAGTAGGGGTGTTAATGTTATGGATCCACAGAAGGAACTGAGTTAAGAGGAATGAGCTAGCACTGCTGATCATTCTGCAATACCAAGTACAGTGGTGAGTAGCACAGTACTCTGTCTGGTAGCTCCAGTGCTGAGATTTTCCCAGCAGCTGTGGTTGGGCTAAAGTTGGGATTTTTTCTTTGTTGACCCTTTTATCAATTATATCCCATTATTTCCTCTCACAAAACTGGGTACATTCTATATCTGCTGTTACAGAAGTACAATTGAAAGCAAGTAACAATGCCCTTTGGATCTGACTGTTTAATTGTCATTTTCTTTGGCGTTTGACAATTATCTGAACATAGAACACGGAAATCTACAGCACACTACAGGCCCTTTTGGCCCCCAGTGTTGTGTTGACCATGTAACCTACTTAAGATACTGCATAGCCCTCTATTTTTCTAAGCTCCGTGTACCTACCTAAGAGTCACTTAAAAGACCCTATTGTATCCGCCTCTACCACCATCACCGGCAGTGCATTTCATGCACCCAGCACTCTCTGTGTGAAAAATTTGCCTCTTGTATCCCGCTTGTACCTACTTGCAAGCACCTTTAAAATTATGCCCCCTCATGTTAGCCATTTCCGCCCTCGGAAAAAGCCTCTGGCTATCCACACGATTGATGCCTCTCATTATCTTATACACCTCTAACAGGTCACCTCTCATCCTTCGTCGCTCCAAGGAGAAAAGGCCAATATCATTCAATCTATTTTCATAAAGTACGCCATCCAATCCAGGCAACATCCTTGTAAATCTCCTCTGCACTCTCTCTATAGTATCCACACCCTTCTTGTAGTGAGGTGACCAGAACTGAACACAGAACTCTAAGTGGGGTCTTATATAGCTGTAACATTACCTCATGGTTCTTGAACTTAATCCCATGGGTGATGAAGGCCAACACACCATAAGCCTTCTGAACAACACTGTCAACCTGTACAGCAGCTTTGAGTGTCCTATGGACACGAACCCCAAGATCTCTGTGATTCTCCACACTGCCAAGAGTCTTACTATTAATATTAATTTGTCTTCAAATTTAACCAACCCAAATGAACCACTTCACACTTAGGTGGGTTGAAGTCCATCTGCCACTTCTCACCCAAGTTCTGCATCCTATCAATATCCCACTATAACCTCTGACAACTCTTCAGACTATCCACAACACGCCCAACTTTTGTGTCATCAGCAAACCTACTAACCCACCCTTCTACTACTTAATCTGCTTGTATTTTACGTAGCTCTTTATGCATAACAGTGTCACACTTTATTTTCTGTAGCACTTCCCCGTTGCAGGATTTTGTTGCTGCGGAATTTGAGATATGACATTTGGTTAAGTGCTGCATGCTTAGAAGGAACAGGTGACTATGGTTTCCAATTTCTTCTACTCTAGGGAGTTTGCTCATCTCCTGTCTGATGTGCTGGCATGCTAGGAATCCTTTTTTACCTGTATTCATTTCTGAGGATTGGATGGAAAACCAAAGTTGCACTGACTTTTAGAACTCCGTGCTGTTACCATAAGCAACCAGTTTCACAGTCTTGTCTCGGTGAAGTCTAGATGCTCAGCGTAAGACCTTGTGTCGTCTTTGGTCTTCCTCTGGGCATGTGGCATTAGCTTTCTGTGCCTTGGAATGGCAAATTAGGTCATCCTGCTTTTTAGGAGCCTTTTGTAGTCATAGGACAGTCCAGTGCTTTGCTGCAATAGTCTTAAGTGAGGATGTTTGATGATTCTCATCAAAGCTGCACGCAAAGAGTCTTCTCTTAATGGCGCCATCTTACTGTTTAATCACTACCGTGGTCTTCGTTTACTTCCTTTACATTTTTATGGCATGAGCCACGGCATTTAAAAACATCTCTATCATCCAAAATCCTTTACAAAAATTGATGTTAAAATATCTGCAGCTCCATTTGGAATACTTGATACATGGGTGCTTTTAACTTTGGCTGTATTCTTTTGAATCTCTCTTTCTAGTATTCAACTCTGTGCCCTGCTGGCCATTCAGTAGTAGGTCCAGTATGGATCAGTTATGTAATCAAAGCTGATGTGACAAATGGTTAGGTAGTTGTTAGTAATTGACTCAGTTTTGTTTTTGTTTGGAGCCCATTGTAGAAAGGAGTATTTTTCTTAGTAGGACAATATTTTCCAGAAACTATTTTGTATTTACGGAAGGCTTGCAGTATGGAAGCAGGCCACTGGTTCTGTGCTGATTCTACATGACCAATGCAGAGAACTTCCTCTTGCACCCTCTTCCTTTTACACTCCAATTTTCCCCTTGAAATTCACTGTAACTTGCATTTTTTTTATGTGCAAGTGAACTGTGAATTCTATTAATTTTCCTGGCAAATTATTGACATCTACAGGAGAATTATTCATCTAATTGAAAGCTGCATTTTTTTCAGGTCAAGTGCAGTGGATAAAACTTTAAATCAATGCCTTAAAACATCGTAGGACAGTGCTTAAGTAGCATTTTCATGGAAGTATCTGGTTGTCCAGTGCTTAGTTGATAGGTTACTCATGAAGTTTGTGAGATAGATGAGGAAGTATTCAACTACTCCTCGTTTCTTTCACTACTATGGCCTCATTCAAACCAAAGATTTTTTTCTCCCCAGAATGTAGTGGTATCTGAGAAGCAAGTTTGTTGGCTTGGTGATTTCCTGACACAGTTACCAGTCACTCACTTTGTTGCATGATAATATCTTGTCTCATTCCTAATACAGTTAACTCTGTGCATGTTAACAAAGAAAGCAGGGGCAACATTATTCTGCTGGAGCGCTTTCTGTGACACTCATTCATAGCTTGAAATTTTATTTGAATAAGCCCTTGCATTATTTTTAACGGTGGTATTCAGAAAACAATGCAGTGCGTAAGCACGAAATGAATTACAATGATACACAGTATATTCTTTTAAAGTGATTTGGACGTGTGCCAATATACAGTAAAGTTCTTCTCATTTGAATACTGTATCCTCTTCTCCATGAACTTTTACTGTGTTCTGCTGAATATGCAAATTATCCTTGCTGCTGTTCTGCTGCCACACGAAGAGTTGCAATTAATTCTGCTTTAATTCACAGAAAATATTCATTGTTTAATTTTCAGAAATAGTTGGAAGAAATGTGGATCTTTTTTTAATTGCATTTTGTTTTACACATTCGTATTTACTTTACATCCCTTTAACTCGGATTTAAGTTGAGTTTGCCTCTTGGCACGTCATTTAAGCGATTTCCCCTAATGTTTTCTGTGGAATAGTTGATCACGCTTTTGTATGTATTTCATTACTGTGGATCCACAAAAATCATTTGCTGATCCATGCCTTTTCCGAACAAAAAACCTTTTGCACCATTCTGCACTTGAGGGGAAAAAGACTCCACTATTTGCCAATCTGTCTTTGGGTGAAAAAAATCTTAGATGTGCTAATAGCTTCCTAAATGCATAGCTCCATGTTTAAAACTCCCTAATTAGGGCTTAGCCATTTTATGGCTATTGTCAGCATTGCTTGAGATGCCCTCTGTGACTGTACCTATGGTGTATAACCTTTCTCAGGGGCATTTAAAATGGCTGACCATTTGTTCTGCCCAGTGTTCTTGTCTACCTCATTTCCACGCACCCACAATCGGAATCTTCTGCAGTAGCTTCTCAGACTGAACTTGTTACCATAGCTTCTGAGATCCTCTCCAGTTTACTTGCTCCTTCCCCTCTTGAATTTCTAATTATACAGCTGCCCCTTTGCTAATACCACCTAAGCGTAAAATGCCAGTAGAAACAACCTGTCCTCCCTTACCATAACCATTCTCAATCCCACTATTTTAGATTACTTGTCTGGATTATTTCCCATTTCTTCCAATGAAACACTAGGGAGACTGATGTTACTCCTTTTGGGCCTGTGCCACAAATCTTCGCAAAACTAATTCCAGTAACTTGCATGGCCACTGTTGCTTGGTGAAGTACCAACTGAACCAGTGACAACAGCAACACTCTTTATTCCTAGTTTTAGTTTCCATCTCTGTATCTGCTACATCACACTGACTTGCATCCTTTCACGTCTGTGGTATTCCTTGTACTCTTAAACAATTGATTCAACTACCTTGCTTCTAAGGTCCTCGCCAACACATTTCTTACCTTGGGGTTTGTCCATTGTAGTGGTCCCTTAGCAACTTTGCAAGTAGTATCCTATAGTTTAAATTGATCTGAAACTTTCAGAAGAGGCTGCAAAGGACTGTAGGCTCAGCCAGTTCCATCAGCAGCACAACCAGCAGAGTTATGGATGACACTTAGATTGATATGCAATGGACAGTGAGGAAGGCCATCAAAGTTTGCAGCAGGATCTGGACCAGTTGGAAAAATGAGCTGAAAATGGCAGATGGAAATTAATGCAGGTAAGTGTAAGGTGTTGCGCTTTGGGAGGACAAACCAGAGTAGGACTTGCACAATGAGTGGTCAGGCACTGATGTGTACGATAGAACAGAGAGACCTAGAAATACAAATCCATAGCTCCTTGAAAGTGGCATCACAGGTAGATAGTGTGGTAAAGATGGCTTTTGGCACATTGGCCTTCATAAATCAAAATATTGAGTGCAGGAGTCGGGATGTTATGTTGAAGTTATTTAAAACATTACTGAGGCTTAAATTGGAGAATGGTGTGCAATTTTGGTCACCTACCTAACAGGAAAGAAGCAAATAAGGTTGAAAGAGTACAGAGAAAATTTACAAAGATGTTGCCAGGACTTGAGGACCTGAGTTTGAGGGAAATCTTGAATAGGTTAGGACTTTATTCTCTAGAGTGTAGGAGAATGCAGGGAGATTTAATAGAGGTATGAGGCATATAGATATGGTAAATGCAGGCAGGCTTATTCCACTGAGGTGAAGTGAGACTACAAGTAGAAGTCATGGGTTAAGGATGAAAGGTGAAATGTTCAAGGCGAGTATGAGGGGGAACTTTACTCAGGGTGCTGAGAGTGTGGTGTGATCTGCCAGCAGAAGCGGTGGATGCAGGTTTGATTTCAATGTCTGAGAAATTTGGATAGGTACTGTACATGGATGGTAGGGGTATGGAGGGCTATGGTCCTGTTGCAGGTTGATGGGATGAGGCAGATTAATAGGCATGGACTAGATGGGCTGAAGGGGATATTTCTGTGTTCTATGACTCTAACCATCCCCTTGATCGAGGGCACCTTCAAAACGTGGTGCCTCAAGAATACAGCATCCGTCACCACTCAGGACAAGCTCTCTTCTCATTACCACCACTGGGGAGGAGATCCAGAAGTCTGAAGATCCAGTCAATGGTTTAGGAACAGCTTCTTCCACTCTGTCATCAGATTTCTGAGCACTCCATGAATGGTATTTCATTATTCCCTTCATTTGGATTATTTATTTTTGTAATTTATAATAATTGTATGTTTTTGTATTGTAGTGCTGCTATAAAACAATAAATTTTTGTGATAATAAACCCGAGTCTAATCTATTCATTGCCAGGCATACTTAATGTTACTACATACGTATATTCTTGTAGTTATGACAAGAAATGGATTACTACTCCAGTAACTAAATTTTCCATTAGGTCATTGTGCTTTTAATGTGTAATAAAAAAATCATATTGGTTATGTACATTGTTCTACAGCATGGTGGCATGAGAAGTAGAGCGGTTTCCCTGTAGTGCAAAGGACTCAGTCTTGACCTTGAGTGTTGTCTGTATGGAGCTTGTGAACACATGAGTTTTCTCTGGGTGCTCCAGTTTCCTCTCCCATTCCTAAGATGTGTGGGTTGATTGGTGAAATTGCTACTGCGGACTGTCCTACTATGTAGGTTAGTTGTAACATCTGGGGGAAGTTGGTGGAATTGTTAGGAGTATTAAAAAAAAATGGGATTAATATAGGATTTGTGTAATTGGGTAGTTGTTGGTCAGCATGGGAGTGGTGAGCCAAATGGCCAATTTCTGTTCTGTATCTCTAACTTTCGAAAGAAAACAATTCTTAATTGCTTGTCACTTAATATAATCAAAGTTCCTCAGATTTGTTCATTTTAAGGACAATGAATGTTGGACTATCTGGAAAGTACTTTGACCCCAAGTGCACCAATTTAATATAGAAAATGCCCCATTTATATACTCTACATGTGTATCTGGGACAGTATTTTAATACACTCTGGCTCAGTTGAGGTAATTTATTTAGGAATTTCATCCCCCTTTAATTTGATGTCCTTATCATGTTTTCTTATGAGTATATGTTTGTAGCCTTCACTATGAAGCTTGCATTATCACCAGTGGACCACAGGAGCCAACGTACTGGACCACTGTTACACCAGCATCAAGAATGCTTATCATATTGTGCCACTGCATGCCTACACGTTGGCAAGTTTGATCACCTGGTTGTACTTGTACTCCCGGCATATAGGCAGACACAGTGGACTATAGCACCAGTGGTGAGGACCATGAAGGTCAAGGGAAGTGGAGGAATGCTTACAGGACTGCTCTGAGTCGGTGGACTGGACAATATTCAGGGATCCATCTTCAAATCTGAACGAATATGCCGCAGCTGTCACTGACTTTATCAAGACCTGTGTGGATGAGTGTGTGCCTTTGAGAACACGTGCAGACATACCCAAATCAGAAGCTGTGGATTAACCAGGAGATTCGCAGTCTGCTGAGGGCTAGGTCTGTTATGTTCAAGACCAGTGATCCAGAACTGTACAAGAAGTCCAGGTATGACCGAAGGAAGGATACTTTAAGAGCATAAAAAGTAATTTTGATTATTATTAGAGGCTGAATGGGATGTACGTCATCTATGACAGGGTTTGCAGACCATTACATCCTACAAGGTGAAACCTAACAGAAATGGCTGGGATGCTTCACTCCCAGGTGAGCTCAATGCCTTTTTATGCATGCTTTGAAAGGGAGAATAAAACCACAGCTGTGTCAATCCCTGTAGCATCTGGTGACGCTATGATCTCGGTCTCAGAAGCCAACATCAGAAATATCTTGCAAGAGAGTGAACTCTTGCAAGGTGTCAGGTCCCGATGGTGTACCTGGTAGGGTGCTGAAAGCCTGTGCCAACTGACTGGTGGGTGTCTTCAAGGACACCTTCAATCTCGCTATTGCAGGCAGAGGTTCTCACTTGCTTCAAAAGGGCGTCATGTATACATGTCCAAGAAGAGCAGGGTGAGCTGCTTCAGTGACAATCAGTTGCACTCTACTGTGATGAAATGCCTTGAGAGGTTGGTTGTGGCCAGAATTAGCTCCTATCTCAGCAAGGACCTGGACCTGCTGCAATTTGCCAACTCTATAACACTGGACAACAAAGATTTTGCTTCCTGAATACTTTTGGGTGTATCTTATGGACTTTGGGCTGCTGATCATGGAAATCCACCATGAAATTTCCTTATCACACACCTTTTTTTTGAAATTACCTATAATTGTTATTCCAGTCAATTAATGTATTACCCACAATGTAAGCTGAAACATTTTCTATCTTGTCCAGGCATGCCTGGGCAGGATTTATGCTGCATGGCAGGACAGATTTTAGAAAGGCTTTAAAAGCACCATTCTATGCATTTACATGTATGTATGTTGGTTTGCAGTCAATCACGCTGCTCTACATGCATAGCATATTGTGTTTATTCATTATAAGAAAGCAATCGTATTTACAGAAGTATTTGTGATGGCAAAATGTCTCACCAATATTGCAACAGCCAATGATTCCTGCTATGTTTGTGGTGAGTACATGCTTAAATCTCAAAGACGAGCATGACTCCTCTTATTTAGAAACTCTATGAGCTCTACTTTGGGTATAAAATAACCGACCGAGACAAAGCCTGGGCTCCTCACCTTTGCTCAACATGCACTGCTGATCTTAGAGCCTGACTCAGAGGTACTCGGAAGTCAATGCCGTTCGCTGTCCCGATAATATAGCGAGAGCAGAAGGTTCATGTGACAGACTGCTACTTCTGTCTGACTTGTGTGTCTGGTCTACCTGCTTAAAAACAGAATACCCCAATCTCCCTTCAGCTATGAGACCTGTGCCACATGATGATAGTTTTCCAGAGACATGGAGGCTAGAGCAGGCAGATAAAGGTGCCATGATGCCCAAGCCAGGAATGGAAAATGATGCTGGTATCGTTTATGTCGAGTAAGCCTCATCTGCTAACTCAATCTGAGTTAAATGACCTGGTCAGTGATTTGGGTTTGTGAAAGGCAAAAGCAGAATTACAGGGTTCAAGATTGCAAAGATGGAATCTGCTGTCACCGGCTGCAAACATTTCTGTGAAGGATTTTGATATTTGAGACAGATGTTTCACAGAATAACTAGTGCCAATATTAAGGAAGACATTTTTTTGTTGGTCCACAAATCAAACAGGTCATCAATGACAGGCAATTCAAAGAACTTCCAGTGGGACCGGAGAAAATTGCATTGAAGGCATTCAAGGTGGTTGTTGAAAATTTTCTTGGCAACAACAGAGCACCAAACTACATCAGCTGGTTGACACCATGCTTCCAGCAGACAAAACCATGAAGTGCAACATGTCACTAAAGATTAATTTCTACATCTCCAAGTAGATGTCTTCCCCAGCAAATATTGCCGCTGTCAGTGATGAGCATGGTGAAAGGTTTCACCATGACATTGCCATCATGGAGAAACAGCATCAGGGCAACTGGAATGCATCAATGCTGGTTGATTATTGTTGGACACTTAAGTGAGAAACCTCAAGCACAGAGCACGTGAAAATCATCAACAAAATATTTTTATCTTAGTCGAACTATTGCAAAGTGTCAGCACCATTATGCAATTAAACGCATTATACTCAACGAAAGTTAATTTCTTGTTTCTCCAAATTCCTACGTGATATAAGTAGTCTGAAACTATATTTGTGCTCAACTTCAAGAAGTCTATAATGACCAAAAAATTTTCTAAGGAAGCAATACTTCAAAAAAGATTTGCTGTCCAGTCTAATAGGAGATGTAATTTCATTGGCTCTCCACTAGGCCTTGGACCATCTGTACAACAGTAATATCTGTGTCAGGCTATTGTTTATTGATTACAGCTCAACACCATCATACCCTCAGTATTAATCAATAAGATTCAAAACCTGGGACTCTGCACCTTTCTTTGCAGCTGGATCCTTGACTTCCCTATCGGGAGACCTCAGTCAGTGCAGATTGGTAGCATCTCCTTGCTGATAATTAGCACTGCGCCCCCTGCTGCTCTATTCTCCCTACACCCATAACTGTGTGGCCAGGCAGAGCTCAAACATCTGTAAATTAGCGGATGACATAACTGTTGTTGGCAGAATCTCAGATGGTGACGAGGAGTCATACAAGAGTGAGGTAGATCAGCTGGTTGAGTGGTGTTGCAACAACAGCCTGCATTCAACGTCAGTAAGACCAAGGAATTGATTGTGAATTTCATGAAGGGTATGTGGAGGGAACACACACTGGTCCTCATTGAGAGGTCAACATTAGAAAGGGTGAGCATTTTCAGGTTCCTGGGTGCCAACATTTCTGAAGTTCAAGTTCAAGTTTAATTGTCATTCAACCATGCATGAATACCCAAGAATGCAGCCAAACAAAACAGCATTCCTGTGGGTCCAAGATGCAAAGCACAGTACCAACAGTCATATACAGCATGAGGCATAAATAGCAAATATATGATGGCAGTAAACATACAGTCACACAAAAATAGCCCAAGTCCCTGAGTCCATGCACATTGTTGGCAAGAGCAAGTTTGCAGGAGTCTGTAGATGAATGCAATCCAGCTCAATGAAGATCTATCCTGAGCCTAACATAACAATGCAGTTACAACAAAGGCGTGTTGGTGCTATATTTCATTCGGGGTTTGAGGAGATTTGAGATGTCACCAAAGTCTCTAGCAAATTTCTACAGGTGTACCATGAGGAGCACTCTAACTGGTTGCATCACTGTCTGATGTGGAGGGTCCACTGCAAAGGATCAAAAAAGCTGCAGAAAGTTGCAAACTCAGCCAGTTCCATCGTGGGCTCTAGCCTCCTCAGCATTGAAGATTCCTTCAAAAGGCGATGCTTCAAAAAAGGCAGCATCCAGCATTAAGAACCCTTATCACCCAGGACATGCCCTCTTCTGATTGCTACCATCAGGGAGGAAGTACAGGAGCAGGATGGCACATTCTCAAACTTTGATGGCAGAGAGCTATTCCTCAGACTACTGAACAGAAAATGAACCAACCCATGAACACTATCTCACTATTTTTGCACTCTTTAGTTTTTAACATCTATTTCTTATTGTAATTTAGTTTATTTATGTATTGCACTGTACTGCTGCCACAAAACAACAAATTTCATGACAGGTCAGTGATATTAAACCTGATTCTGAAATCTTTCTGCTTTTGAAGCCACCTCATTGTTATCTGTACTGTAGTTATGCAATGTCTTAGTAACTGAGCCCTTGCCATGTGATTTTCATACAACTGTTTTTGTAAATGAAAAATAAAATATATCTCTGTTTGTTTGCATTCTGACTCGGATGCTGATGCAGAACATGACATTTCATGTATTTGACATTTCAGATGTGCTTTTTGAAGCTGAGAGAAATGTATGCCAAAATGGTTAAGTTTCACTTGAAGTTACTCTGTAACAGTTATGGTTTAAGGTGCTGACCCCTTGATGAGAGTGAACATCTCTGATCAAAGTATTAACACAGCTTTTACTTAAAGTTCAACAAATACTAAGTTTGCAGATCCATGGGTGGGACGTTAGTTTGAATGTGTTCAGCTTGTGGGAGAGGTGAGCAATGATTCACTTAGGTTAACCTCCCACCTCCCTCTCCCCACCCCAACTCTCCCACTTGGTCCCAACTGTCATCCTGATGAAGGGCCTCAGCCCGAAATGTTAGCCATTTATTTCTCTCCATATATGCTGCCTGATCTGCTGGGTTCCTTCAACATTTTGTGTTGCTTGTCCATCTCTCGCTTCTCGAATACTGTAGTTCCCATTCTCACCTCGTTATTTGAATCCAGTTCTGTTAATGCTTTTTGTTCCTGCTTATCTCCGTACAGCAGATGCCTTCTGCCTTCATACTCCCCTCCCCCACCTTGCTCCATCTGTAGTTTTTTTCTCTCTTTTTCTTTCTTTGTCTGTCTCCATCTATCATTCACCTGCCAAAGTCGTAAAAACTTCATCCCTGCTCCCCTCCCCTACCCAGTACTACCTGTTTATCATCTGACACCCCTCCTCACTTCACTAATAAATTTGGAGTCTGTCTTTGCCACTCCCCTTCTCTCTATGTTGGCAATTTTGCCTCTCCATTCTCTGTCCTGATGGCTGAAACGTCAACACTTTCTTTCCTCCCACCAATGCGGCTCAGCTGACTGAGTTTTTACAATAGGTTGTGGTGGTGTCCTAAAGAGCAGGCTTGTACCAGTCAGAGATTGGTAGGATTTCTCTTTGAATTTGCCTGTCTTGTCGCAGGGAAACTCATTCAAGTATCACGTTTTTCAATAAGGAAGTGTCAAGAATCTTGATTATGCTAACTTTCATACTGTACTTCAGGAGTCACTGGAGTGCCCATGAAGACCTCAAAGACAAGCAAGTGTTGTTTAGCTATTTAATGCTCTCTTACACGAAAAATGTGTGATAAGGCTGGTATCTTTATTACAGGATTATTGAGACTTCAAAGGATTGGTGAATGGCTAACGTTCCACTATGTATAATTATATCCAAAGCAGGGTTATCCTGTTCTAGACCAGTTATTTACCTCACAAGGTGGAAATGTTATCAATGTTTCCAGTTTAATGTAGGCTCAGTTATAGTGGGATCTCTTTTCATTTTTGGTGAAACCATATTTTGATATTAAAAACCTTATTTAACAATTGGTTATTCAAACTGATGTCACAAAATCAAATGGATTTTTAAAGATCAATGAGAGGGTACTAATTAAAATGTTCAGAATATCTTTAAATATTGAATAATGATGTGACAAAGCAACATAAAATGTCATTTCTTCATTCAGATTCATTTATCACGTATCGAAAAATTCAGTGAAGTGCATTATCTGTGTTAACAACCAACACAATATATGGATGTTCTAGGGACAGCCCACAAATGTCGGCACACAATTCTGGCGCAAACTTAGCATGCCCACAGTGCTTGGTAGAACAACGTGACGCAACAAAACAAGTCACTTCCATTCTCCCATCCACAGGTCTCCTGTCTCCAGGCTTTGGTCATCAAGCTTTGATTTCTTAATTTACAGCTGACATTTGAGCTCAGTTGACATATTGACACCTGGACTACCTGATGACAGGACCTTGCAGTCTCACTGAATAACCTCATGCCTCCTGTTGGCATGGACATCTGATCCCGGGACCCACTGACCCCCGCATCTGCAGGGCCTGCGAGAATGAAGTGGAGGCCTAGACTCTGGAAGCTTTGTCACTCATCCATTTCACTGGCCTTGGAGCATGGAGCAGCGGTCTAGACTCCAGCTTGATCTCTAACTCCCCCATATCTATGTCTCTAAGTTTCATTCTGACCTCTAACTCCTCTTTCTTTCCCCAAAACCATCCCCAAGTACTAAAAAAATACTGAGTCTCAGCTACCACCTCACCAGAGACTGCAGCTTGGTGCCATCTTGGGCATTAATACTACTTAGCTGTTAATTGTCAGTCTTAGTTCTATGTCTTCCTCACTTCAGCATCGCCTAAATCGTTTTAAAAATATGAACGGCCATTTTAGATAGCTTCTTAACGGTGATTGTGTATCATTGAATAAATGCACCCACTAAATCTTGAGCATCCCATACACAAGCAGACACACACACACATGCACATCAAGAGACCAGATGTAAACTAAGTGAGACCAAGCGTAGACTAGGCGACTGTTTTGTGGAACATATGCAATCCGTCTGTAGTGGTCATCTTGACCTCTGGTTGCGTGCTATTTCAGCTCCCCTTCCCATTCCCACACTGGCTTGTCAGTTCTCTGTCTTCTCCTCTGCCAGGGTGTGACCAGGCACAAACTGGAAGAACAGCGCCTTGTATTCCACTGGGGTAGTCTACAGCTCAATGATATAGAGATCAAATGTTCCAATTTCAGGTGACTTGCACTTCAAATGTCCTTTTCTCTCTCTTCCTGCTTCCAGCTGCCCATCATCTCATTTTTAAAAATCTGGTTCCACATCTCTCTCCTTTGGAGGTTCCAGCATTTTCAACCTCTTGTGTCTCCACTTAGCACCTTCCAGCTCCTTGTCTCTAGCTTCACCCTTCCCTCCTCAAACTGCCTCCATGTACAGCTCTACCCGTCACCCACCAGCTGCATTTTCCTATCTTCATTCCTTCCCTCCCCTGTCTGCCCATCACTTCTTGGGCCCAGGACAGCTTGCTAGAGATTTTCCACAAACAAGAGAAAATCTGCAGATGCTGGAAATCCAAAGCAACTCTCACAAGATGCTGGAGGAACTCAGCAGGCCAAGCAGCATCTATGGAAAAAATGAACAGTCAACATTTTGGGATGGGACCCTTCATCAGGACTGGAATGGAAAGGGGCAGGAGTCAGATTAAGAAGGTGGGTGGATGGGAGGAAGAAGTTCAAAGTGGCAGGTGATAGGTGAAACCGGGGGAGGGGGTAAAGTACAGAACTGCTCAGTTGATTGTGGTGAGGGAGGAGGTTTCGGGTCAGGTATGGCATTTGGAGAGTGGTGGTGGAGGGGAACTAGTTGGGTCTGTTGTCTAGAAAGAAGTGGAGAGCTTTAAGACCCTTCTGATCGAGGATGGAAGTGTAGAGGGACTGGACATCCGTAGTGAAAATGTTTCTTCCTGGACAGACCCAACCAGTTCCCCACCACCACTATCCTCCATCTGGCGGTACTGGTCCTCACCCTCTACAATATGTCCTTTGCTCCTCCCACTTCCTTCAATCCAAAGGGTAGCCACGGGCACTTGCATAGTTCTTAGCTACTTCTGCCATTTTGGAATCCATGTTCCAAGCCTACACTGGCATCACTCCCCAACTCTTCCAACACTATATCGACGATTGTATTGGTGCTGCTTCCTGCACCCATGCTGAGCTCATCAGTTTCATCAACTTTGCCCCCAACTTCCACTCTGCCCTCAAATTTACTTTGGTCCATTTCTGACACCTGTTTCCCCTTTCTCAATCTTTCTGTCTCCATCTCTGGAGACAGTCTTATCTACTGATATCTTCTATAAACCCACTGACTCTCACAGCTATGTGGTCTAAAACTCTTCCCACCCTGTCACTTGTAAAAATGCCATTCCCTTCTCTCAGTTCCTCCATCTCCGCAGCATCTGCTCTCAGGATGAGGCTCTTCATTCCAGAACAACTAACATGTCCTCCTCCTTCAAGGAAAGGGGCTTCTCTTCATCCACTGTCAAAGCTGCCCTCACTCGCATCTCTTCCATTTTGCACATATCTGCCCTCACCTTGTCCTCCCGCCACCCCAGCAGGGTTGGAGTTCCTCTTGCCCTCACTTACCAACCTCTCTGTCCAGCAATTTTCCATAACCTCTGCCATCTCCAACGGGATCCCATCACCAAATACATCTTTCCCTCCTCCCTCCCCACTTTCCATTTTCCGCAGGGATCGCTCCCTACGTGACTCCCTTGTCCACTTAGCCAGCTACTTATCCCTGCAAGCAGAACAAGTGCCATACCTGCCCCTCACTACCATTCAGGGCCCATTCTAGGTGAGGCAACACTTCACCTGAGAGTCTGTTGGGGTCAGCTACTTTATCCGGTGCTCCCTGTGTGGCCTTCTGTATGTTGGTGAGACCCAACGTAGATTGGGAGACTACTTTGTCGAGCACCTTTGCTCTGTCTGCCACAAAAAAAACGGGATTTCCCGGTGGCCTCCCATTTCAATTCTACTTCCTTCCCATTCCCATTCCGACATGTCAGTCCATAGCCTCCTCTACTGCTACGAGGCCACACTCAGGTAAGAAGAGAAACACCTTGTATTCTGTCTGGGTAGCCTCCAACCTGATGGCATAAACATCAATTTTTCAAACTTCCAGTAATTGCCCCCCCCACCATTCCCCATTCTGTTTCCCTCCCACACCTTACCTGCCCATCACCTCCCTCTGGTGCTCATCCCAATTCCCTTTCTTTCATGGGCTTCTGTCCTCTCCTATCAGATACCCCTTCTCCAGCCCTTTGTCTTCTAACAATCAACTTCCCATCTCTTTACCACACTCTCCTCCTCTCCCAGTTTCAGTTATCACCTACTACCTTGTACTTCTTCCTCCCTTCCCCCTCCTTCTTAATCTGACTTCTCCTCTTTCTTTCCAGTCCTAATGAAGGGTCTCAGCCCGAAACATCTGCTGTTTACTCTTTTCCAGCGACGCTGCCTGGTCTGCTGCGTTCCTCCAGGTGTTTGTGTGCGTTGCTTCCTAGAGATGTTGACACTCGGGAACCTGAGGCAGCTCGTTCTTTCCAATGCTGAACTCTCAATGAGGACTGGTATGTGTTCGCCCGAATTCCCCTTCCCGAAGTCCACCGTCAATTTCTTGGTCTTGCTGATGCTGGCTGTAGCTATCAGTCCAGGTGTAGGGTTTTGACAGTCATTGACTGTCCCTTTCTCTCCATCAATGCCACTTCATCTGCTGAGTTGCTCCAGCAATTTGATTTTTGTTGTAGATAACGTATCTGCAACCTTGTTTCCAGAAGCACTAACTGGTTACCTGTATCTTGGATTCTATTCATTTAGAATCATTTATCAAAAGCACTTCTTGATCTGAAAATGCAACAGAAATTATTTGCCCATGACTATGTAATTTTTCTGTAAATCATTGTAGATAAAGTTCTAAAACATTTTTACATCAAAGCAGAGCGTTGCGTATTGAAAGGTGTATGGTGCTCTTTAGAATAGAAACATAGAAACATAGAAAATAGGTGCAGGAGTAGGCCATTCGGCCCTTCGAGCCTGCACCGCCATTTATTATGATCATGGCTGATCATCCAACTCAGAACCCCGCCCCAGCCTTCCCTCCATACCCCCTGACCCCTGTAGCCACAAGGGCCATATCTAACTCCCTCTTAAACATAGCCAATGAACTGGCCTCAACAGTTTCTCAGTCCTAAAAGGCTTCCCCTCTATCCTCAAACTGTGACCCCTCGTTCTGGACTTCCCCAACATCGGGAACAATCTTCCTGCATCTAGCCTGTCCAATCCCTTTAGGATCTTATACGTTTCAATCAGATCCCCCCTCAATCTTCTAAATTCCAACGAGTACAAGCCCAGTTCATCCAGTCTTTCTTCATATGAAAGTCCTGCCATCCCAGGAATCAATCTGGTGAACCTTCTTTGTACTCCCTCTATGGCAAAGATGTCTTTCCTCAGATTAGGGACCAAAACTGCACACAATACTCCAGGTGTGGTCTCACCAAGGCCTTGTACAACTGCAGTAGTACCTCCCTGCTCCTGTACTCGAATCCTCTCGCTATAAATGCCAGCATACCATTCGCCTTTTTCACCGCCTGCTGTACCTGCATGCCCACTTTCAATGACTGGTGTATAATGACACCCAGGAATCCAATGCATTTTTCTAATCCTTCACTGTAGAAATTTGCTGATCTGTGTAGTCAGTGGAATTCAAGTTGTCGTAGAATCACATTAGTTTTAAAAAGGAGAAACTTTCTACTAGAGGCCAGAAGAAAGCATGATGCATCAAAACTGTGGATTCTTAAACCAGTTGCTGTACAGATAAATTATTCTTTTTAACTAATTTATGCATGCATGAAGATAATAGAACAATCTTGTTAGAGTTGTATTCCAAGGTCATAGCTCTTTGCTCAAGATGCAGTTCATCTAGTGAGTTTAGATAAAACTCAGTTTGGTTAGTATGGTTCTGCATAACAAACTGTATTCTGCATTCCAACATATTTAGTTGGTGGAAGTTATAAATGGTAATACATTTTTTAAAAAAAAAGTCTGAATGTTTCATGGGAAGCTAACAAGTGTGTTTGCATTTCCACGATCATGAAGTACTCCTGAAATTTCAGTATTGTGTTGCTCACATAATCATCTCACACTCAGTCAGTTTTGAAGTGATCTCCTGAAATCACCAGAAGCTGAGGAATTATTTGAACTATTGAGTCTCATGTGAATCTAGCAAAAACGATCACTGGAACAAGTGTGGACAATACAGTCTGATGTAAGGTTATTTTAGAATCATAGAATCACTGAGCACTACAGCACTGAAACAGGCCCTTTGGCCCATCTAGTCCTTACTGGACCATTTAAACTGCCTGATCCCATCGAGCTGCACCTGGACCATAGCGCTCCATACCCCTCCCTTCCATGTGCCTATCTTAAACTTCTTTAAATGTTGAAATCAAAATAGCATCCACCATTTCTGCTGGCAGCTCATTACACACTCTCACCACCTCCTGAGTGAAGAAGTTTCCCCTCCTGTTCCCTTAAACATTTTGCTTTTCACCCTTAATCCATGACTTCTAGTTGTAGTCTCACTCAACCTCAGTGGAAAAAGCCTGCTTGCATTTACCCTATCTCTATTGGTCATAACTTTTAGTACCTCTATCAAATCTCCCCTCAATCTTCTACATTCTAGGGAATAAAGTTCTAAACTATTCAGTCTTTCCTTGTAACTCAGGCCCTCCAATCCCAGCAGCATCCTTGTAATTTTTTTTTCTGAACTCTTTCAATCTTATTTACATCATTCCTGTAGGTAGATGACCAAAACTGCACACAATAGTCTAAACCAGTCCTCACCAATGTCCTATACAATTTCAACATAACATCCCAACTCCTGTATTCAATACCTCGATTGATGAAGGCCAATGTGCCAAAGCTTTCTTTACAACCCTATCTACCTGTGATGCCACTTTCAATGAATTACGGACCTGCTTTCCCAGATCTCTTTGTGCTACCATGCTCATCAGAGCCTTACCGCTCACTGTGTAAGACCTACCCTGATTTGTCCTCCCAAAATGCAACACCTTTGAATTGTCTGCATTAAACTCCAACTGCCATTTTTCAGCCCATTTTCCCAGCTGGTCCAGATCCCACTGCAAGCTTTGATAGTCTTCCTTGCTGTCTACTACACCCCCCCCCCCCCCATCTTGGTGTCATCCACAAATTTGCTGATCCAGTTAACCACATTTTCTTCCAAATTGTTGAAAAAGATGACAAGCAACAACGGACCTAGTACTGATCCTTGCGGCACTTCACTAGTCACAGGCCTCCAGTTGCAGAGGCAACCATCTACTACCAATATCTGGCTTCTCCCGCAAAGTCAATGTCTAATCCAATTTGCTACCTCATCCTGATTGCCAAGTGACTAAACCTTCTCGACCAGTCTCCCATGTTGGACTTTGTCAAATGCCTTACTGAAGTCCAGGTAGACAACGTTCACTGCCCTGTCTTCATCAAGTTTCCTGGTAACTTTCTTGAAAAACTCTAAGATTAGTTAGACACAACCTACCACACTCAAAGTCATACTGACTGTCTCTAATTAGTCCCTGTCTATCCAAATACTCCTATATCTGATCCCTTGGATTATCTTCCAATAACTTTCCCTCCACTGATGTCAGGCTCACCAGCCTGTAATGTCCTGCCTTATTTGCAGAGCCTTTCTTAAACAGTGAAGCAACAAAAGCTATCCTTCAATCCTCCGGTACCTCACCTGTCGCTAAGGATGATTTAATTGTCTCTGCTCAGGCCCCTGCAATTTAAATCCCATGGTCTGTTGGGTGTGGTCTATAATATAGCCCCATTAACATGGTTATATCTTTCTTATTCTTCAGTTTCACCCATAAAACCTCACTAGAAAAGTTCTCCAGTCTGTCTTGACTGAGCACTGCTGTGATATTTTCTCTGACTAGTGACACCACTCCTCCTCCTTTAATCCCTCCCACTTCTAAAACAATGGAACCCTGGGATATTGAGCTGCCAGTTCTGCCCTTCCTGCAACCAAGTCTTGTTGTGATGTGAACAAAGTCACTGAGGCTTGTGGATACAGAAGTATTTTATTCAACCAAAAACGAGCAGCGGGCATCATTCTGAGACACTCTTGGAGGAAAAGGCCTTTTTGACCCAATATTACATGATATTTTATATGCTAAAAAATTCAAAGGTAGTATCAGGACAATTCTATAGTTACATTGTATCTACAGGGCTTCCTTTGAATTGCATATAATTTTCACACCCCTGGTCTTTCACACCCACACTCCAGAAGCCCAAAATTAATGATAATTAGCATTGTCTGGTTTTCAATTAACGTGCATCCATAGCCCCAGGAAAATTATTGTTCAGTGCTGCATTTTAAATTTAATCTACAATCCATGTTCATGTCTGAAGTGTGGCTGCTGTTGAACTTAATTATTTATTATATACCCTAACTCCAGAATACACCCTAACAGTCCCTCCTCTTGGCCGTCCTGGACAAAAATAAATTTGTTACAAGAAAGGCCAAGCTTGTGGAGGATCTAATCAAATAGGGCAGCAAAAATGCCCTGTACTTCAGAACCCCTTCCCAAATTACCCATCATGTGCATCACCATCTACACTAAAGATTCTAAGATTGTTCAAGAAATTTGACTAAATCTTTAAAATGCATTTGTATGCCTGTTGCCTCCTTCCCTGCTGGCCGATTGCAGTTTAATCACATGCTTTATCTTCAGCCCTTTACATATCAGGCTCACAGGCAACAGTTCACACTCCATGTCAAAAAATTGTAAGAATCTTAACGACTAGTTTCTCAGACCCTCTCATCAAATGTACAGGAGGGTTTGGGGTGGTCTCTATTTGAGTGACTGCGAAAACTCTTCCTGGTGGCCAACCTCTTCCGAAATGCCCAGTCGATCGCTGGCCCAAGCACTGAAAGGGCCCAGCTGTGTGTAATTTCTTTGTCGGTCTGTCACACAATCGAAGATGTGGAACCTGATGTTTCTGCTGCATAATTTTTGTTTTCTAAATGGAATTAAATTCAGTTACTGTTAGAGGAATAAGCAGTCGATGTTTCGGTGACACTAGAGGAGGAAAATAATCACAGTTGCTTAATCCTGTAGCACATCTGTTCAGTGTTTCTCGTATGGGTGAGCGCAGAGTGTGCTATGCCTATATATAGCAAATGGGTCAGTGTTTAATACCACAACTTTTTCTGACTGAGTTGCATTGAGACTAGAGCAGAAATAGCAGGCAGCCTGAACACTTTGAGACTATGACATTATGCAGTGCAGAAACAGGTCCTTTGCCCCCCGCCCCCCCAACTCAACCTTGCTGACCAAAGTCAGACATCCCACCTCTCCCGGCAGTTCCGGGAGTCTCCCGCATATGAATAGTGGCTCCCTGATGCCTGCAAATTATGTACAATATCACGGAAATCAATTTTTTTGAGAGTGAGTGAGAGCAAGCAAGCGAGAGAGAGAGAGCGCGAGAGCGAGCGAGCGAGAGAGAGAGTGAGAGAGAGAGAGCGCGAGAGCAACCACGAGAGAGAGAGAGAAAGCGAGAGAGCGCTCCGTGGCAGAGTATTCCAGAATAAAAAGAAAATATAAGACGTACATCACCCCAGACTACACTAAAGTGTACCCCTGCCTAATAGGGGTCAAAAATAATGACAGTGTTGCTCGCTGCACTGTTTGCAACAGTGACTTTTCTATTGCCCATGGTGGGTTAAGACTGTAAAAGACATGTTGAGGTGAGTTTAACAGGTGTCATTCGTTCATTAGCATTGCTAACGTTATTTAAACTAGCTGGCTAGCTGCTAAGGAGCTACTGTATTGCAGACATCCCACCTCTCCCGGAAGTCTCCCACAAATTGAAGGTGCTACCTCCCTGAAATCAGTTTTTGCAGGGTGAGATGTCTGCCAAAGTGTCTTCCTGAGCTAGTCCCATTTTGCCTGCATTTGGTCAAATCCGTCCAAAACTTTCAAATTCAGGTACTTGACCAAATATCTTTGGGAAGTTGAGGAAACTTGCCCCTCAGAATCTCTTTAAAATTTCCCCTTGCACCTTAAATCTATGTCCTTTAGCTTTAGATTTAACTGCTGTGGGGAGAAGACTCTGATAATCCATTTTATCTTTGTCCCTCGTTTTTTTCATAAGCCACTCTGCAGTCACCACTTAGCCTTGTTTGCTCCAGGGTAAATGGGCCCAGCTTAACTCGAGCCTCCTTGTAACTTAACCATCCAGCTCTGGCAGCGTCCTTGTGATTTTTTTTAATACACCGTCGTTAGCTTAATCACATTCTTTCTATAATACCAGTAATCATTTTTTTCAGCTGTATTACTGATGAATTGTGTGCAATGGATGAAATTCCTTAGTAATTTTAAAGGTGTGATACCAAACTATGGATACTTGACCCAGGTCAGAAAGCAGTAAGGTTAACAAATACCTGCAGGTTTACTTTGAGACCTAATTGTGACACTTAATTGAGTTACAACCAATTTTAAATCTGTGCATTTCTCTTTTTGGTTATGTCATGTTTTCTGAGTGTGTAGACTTGCTGTCAGCCCTGAGGTCCAAGTTTTGATACTGCCCTGGCAGTCAAAGGTGAAAGTGACTGGCCCTACTGTCAAAAGAAAGGAAATCAATGAAGGGAGTGATGAATCCTAGAATAGATGACACTCTCTGTTGAGGCAGATACCCTTCTGAATAATAAATTCTTGTCTTCTATCTGAAAATTAATTGCATGAATGTGGTGTAACAAAATCTATATTCGTTCTGCACATTGACTGTTAAGGTAGCTGACAAACTAAGCTTTCATGCACTGATGATGTGTGGTGGGCAGCTTGTGTTTAAGGAAAGGCTGAATGGTCTAGGCTTGAAGGCTCCGGATTTTTGGAGTGTGTTGAGGGGACTTGATGGAAGTGCATAAGATCCTGAGGGAGTCTGATAGAGTGAATGTTGAGAGGAAGTTTCTGCTTGGGAAAACCTCGAACTAGGCGACTGAAAATGAAAACAAGAGAGTCTGCAGATGCTGGAGATCTAAAGCAACACAGAACAAATGCTGGAGGGACCCAGCAAGTCAGGTAGGATCTCTGGAGTGGAATAAGCTGTCGATACTTCAGGCCGAGACACTCCTTCAGGATTGGAAAGGAAGTGGGCACTAGCCACACTAAGAAGGTGGGGAAAGGGGTGCTAAACTAGAGTTGGGGGAGCAACATCTCATATTCTGTCTGGGTAGCCTCCAACTGGATGGCATGAACATTGATTTCTCTAACTTCCAATAATCACACCCCCTCCCTCCCTCCCTCCTCTCTTTTTGCATTCCCCATGGTCACCCTTTCTCCCTTTCTCCTCACCTCATTTCCTCCCTCTGGATCCCATCCTCCTTCCCTTCCTTCCATGGTCCACTGTCCTCGAAAGCAGATCAGGTTTAATGTCACTGGTATATGCCGTGAAATCGGCAGCACTGTAATACATAATAAAAAACTGTAAATTACAATAAGAAATGTGTGTATGTATACATGTTAAGTAGTGCAAAAAGAGAGCAAAAGAGAGATTTAAAAGAAAAAGTGAGTAGTGCGCATGGGTTCACTGTCCATTCAGAAATATGATGGTGGAGGGGAAGAACTGTTCCTGAAACACTGAGTGTGTGCCTTCATGCTCCTGTACCAGCGCCTTGATGGTAGCAATGAGAAGAGGGCATGTTCTGGGTGATGGGGGTCCTTAATAATGGATGCCACCTTTTTGAGGCATCGCCTTTTAAAGATGTCCTTGATGCTGGGGAGGCTAGTGCTAATGATGGAACTGACTGAGTTTACGACTTCTGCAGCTTTTTTCAATTCTATGCAGTGGCCTCTCCATACCAGATGGTGATGCTACTGGTTAGAATGTCCTCAGTGTTAAATCTAGCAATTTGCATGAGTCTTTGGTGATATACCAAGTCTCCTCAAACTCGTAATGAAATGTAGCCATTGTCGCACCTTCTTTGTAATTACCTCGATATGTTGGGGCCAGGATGGATCTTTAGAGATGTTGACACCCAAGAACTTGAAACTGCTCACCCTTTTCACTGCTGACTCCCCAATGACTGGTGTGTGTTCCTTTGACTTCCCCTTCCTGGTCTCCTATTGGATTCTTCCTCCTTCTCCCACATAGCCCCTCTGAGCTTCTTACTTCATCCCCCTCACCTAGTTTCATCTAACACTTGCCAGCTTGTACTCCTTTCTTTCCCTGCACCTTATTCTGGTGACTGCCTCCTTCTTTTCCAGTCCTAAAGGGTCTCAGCCCAAATGTCAACCGTTGATTCCCTCCATTGATGCTGCCAGATCTGTTGAGTTTTTCCAGCATTTTGTGTGTGTGGTTTGAGTGAAAGTGAAGGTTCACTCACTTAAGACAGAGGTGAGGCTTTTTCTGGTACCTTTCTGAGTCTTTCGAATCTTTGCATCTCTTTCTAAAGTGGCAGTGGAAGCAGCATCTTTGAATAATTTTTAAGGGGGGTGTAGATAAATACTTAACAAGGGGGTGTAAGAATGGGAATGTTATGTTATTGAATGGCAGAGCAGGCAGAATGACTTACTGATTCACATGCATGCGTGCGTGTGTGTGTGTATGTTCATGTGTGCTTTAAACTAATCTTGCTTCTGGCCTTGTTTAGTTCGGCTCATTTGGATTTGGTTTAACCCCTAGCCCTTCAAATTTGTTCGGCAACCTGGAGGTAAAATGAAATAGCTGAAGAGTTTGAAGAACAACTGGCACATGCAGCCGTCTGTTTTGAGCGGCAGTCCATGGCTAATCCCAATCAGTCACAATTCCAGGTACCTGAGGATATAAACCCTGAGATTTCCTCAATTATTAAAAGCAAACAATTTCTGTTTTGAAAATTCAGGAAGTATTAGAGGTGATGCTGAGTGAAGCAGACGGATCAGATTCTGTGTTTCTATGCATTGTTTAGTTTTTGTTATAATGGCACCAACTTTACTTCATAAAGCATCTTTAACAAAACAGTCACAATTCAAGGCCTTCATCAGAGTAAAATTAAACCAATAAACTGAAACTGTCTGAACTTTGGATAATCTTTCTAACACATTCTTCTGGCTCAAGGAGATAGACTATGTGTTAAAGGAGTTCAGTGCAGGGAATTTCACAGCACAGAAGTGAAGTGGTGTTCTTTGGTTTGAGTTGTTCAAGATGCAAGCATCAAAGGAGTAAGCTGCCAATCTCTTAATGGGTTGTTGTATGGTTGGTGAAATTTACAAAGAAGGGGAGAGGCAGACCAAAAGAATGAGCATTTTAAAATCTGAAGTGCAGCACAGATCAGAAATTGCATTGAGTGAAAAGTCATGGTCTAAGCCAGGAATTGGTGGCAGAATTTAAGTTACCTCTGAGCTGAATGGCAGTGTACATTGGCAAAGAATAAAGCTTAAAAATAATTTGCATTGCAAGTCACCATGGTTTGGATTGGTTATCTCAAGTGACATTGCATTTATTCGATATGTCTGTGGAACAAAGTACACCTAAAATCCAAAATAGTATAGTAATTAAATAAATAAACTGGAGACTCAAAAAATGAAATGGAGCAGAGGATGCTGGCCCGCAGCAATGGGCTGGTTAGTGTGAGACAATACGGTTATGTTAATTGGCTTTTTTGAACCAGGTAATGCTGGCTATGTTATTTAGTTCAAGGAAACTTGCAGACCAGATTGTTACTATCACTTAGCACATCAAATAGCTGATCTATTAGTTGGGTTGTGTGCTCAGAGAGTCAGCTGCACGGCATTAATCGTGGGCATCTGGGAACTCTGTCTCTGGAAGCTTTTAGACAATTTGTGTGAAAAGGTATCTGGAAAACAAATATCAGGCAGATAAGCAGTATAAATGTAGAAAACAGTTAGACTTATCTAGATGGTTTAGGAACATAAAGAAGAATGACCGAAACATGGGGTGAACTAGAATCTATTCCTCAGCCTTCAATTTCTGCGATGGACTATTTGTTTGTCTGCAACTCTTTGGTATGTTATTTTAGCCTATAGGAACTGTACCTGTGGTCTGGAAATCCTTTGTGTTTTAGAGATCATTTGTAATTTGGAAATCTTTTATAAGATTCAAAACCTCACGGGTTTTAAATATTTTAAGAGTTTTCTCTGGATTTAAATGTGTATCACTTAAAATAAGTTGTTATAAACTATTTTGTTAGCTGGAATTATCTCCTCTTTGGTGGGGAGGGGGACTCATTGCTCAAATAATGGGTATTGCCAGCAAACTTGCTGTGGGGGATAAACAGCGAAGTGGTCTGGTCTTTGAAGAGTATGTGGCTACAGTATAACCTTTAGTAAGGGTAACTGTAGCTATCTGTTTTGGGTAAGATCTTTGTTTGAGTTTAGAACTTTGCAGTCGGCAAAGTCAATACCTTCACAACGCTGCAACGTGAACTTGATCCATTGTTCACAAGAGATAGTAAAAGCTAAAGGATGTAAATGGAAGAGATGGGAGATATAATGTCCCTGTTTTATGATCCCTCAATCCCACTTTCTGATTACCTCATCCCATTTTTTGGATCAACCTTTTATTCCTTATCCTTTCACCATTCCTTATGTTTCCTGTGGATTTACTTAAGCTTTTGATTTATGCATACATAATTTTTTTTTGGCAGGGGAAAAATGGCATCTTTAAACTTGTATTATCTCTTGTGAAGAACAAATCTGCTTTCTCAGGCTGAGATATTTAAACATTTCTTGTGAACAACCTGGAACTTCAAGCTTTCTATACTTAAAAGCAAACCTGGCCTGTCTCTTAAAATGCATTCTTTTGTCTTTTAGCTGGTTGGTGGCTGACATTTATTTCAGTGGAACTGAATATCGAGCCTTATAAAGCATTGACCAGGCCACATTTAGAATATTTTAAACAATTCTGGATCCAATATCTAAGGAAGGATGTCCTGGTTTGGTATTTTCTGTCAGAAGACTTGTCTGGTGATTGAGTGAGGATATCTGGTTCTTTCTAAGTTTTACTACAGAGTCTTACTAAGTATTTAGTCACAGGCCTTCTGGGAAGAAAGGTCACAGTTCAAGGCCAGGCAGTTAGATATCTTGAGGTTGATGCAAGATTTGACCGGAGAAATTGAGAAGAACAATATGTGGATCAAGTTTTTGAAATTTTATGAATCTATGTTTTTGATAAACTCAGTGGTGATATACTGAAGGCTGTAAATTAAATGGGGTCAAATTTGTTTGCATGTTTTGGGCAGAAATAAGTTATATACTGTGGTATGTAATATATGGCTTGATTATGGCTTGACATGTGGTGCCTTGCATAACTAATTCAGCGATCAAAATCGCTGGGTATGAAGGGCCTGAAAGTGATGAGCAAGCGGATCTTTGACCGATTTAGGTGCGGGGCCGAATTGGAAAGGTCAGGTATGGGCCAAATCGAGGCAGTGGGTTCCAAGCCTGAGAGTGCATCGAAGTGACAGGGCCTGGGTCCGAGAGTGAGGCGCGACCTATTCTCGATTTAAGCATCGGGACAGATCAGGGTGTCGGGGCCGGTGGCGAGGGAGCTTACTGCTCTGCAAGATTTACTCGTCTTTGTGCAGACCTGAGTCTGTGGCCTGCAAATAGCCATTGAACTGAGGCCGGATCGGCTCTGACTGGCTTCCTGGCTGTGGACTCACTTTGGTGAACTTTAGTTCTGAATGTTATTTGCTTACTTATATTGTTTGCACAATTTGTTTTTTTTTCTACACATTGGGTGTTTGACAGTCTTTATAAAAAAATGGATTCTATTGGGTTTCTTTCTTTTATGGCTGCCTGTAAGGAGACAAACCTGAAGGGTGTATATAGTATACATTGATAATAAATGTACTTCGAATAAATTCACACAGCACAGAAGAAAGGAGTTACTGTGAACTCTTGGAATCTCTCAGGAAAGCAATTGTATACTGTTATAATTTAATATTTATTACAAGTGCATTAATTTATGTAAACTGAAGAATTGAACTGAACACTTATAGAGGTAATGATCATAAATTAGATCAGCATGGAACAGTTCTGGGACTGCGTGCACATACTTTTTCCCAGCTGTGTGATTTAACTGTTGTGTAAATCAATTTCTACAGGTATTTCCTTTGAATGCAAATTATAATTCTAATATTGTATATTGCATAAATGTTAATTGTAAAGTGGTGAAACAGCCATTGAGCTAAGTTAGTCCACAGTCAATTAATAATTGTCTTGAAAAACTGATACCAGCCATAAGGTGAAGCCGTGATTTTGCTTGAAAATAAATGTTTACTACTTTGGTACTAGACACAGTGTTAATTAATCACCCTCTATTCTAGGAAGCCTGGTTTGCATCTGAATGCCTGCTTTGTACCTTGGCCTTCCTACAGTTGTTGCTCAAACATAACAGCCTTGTGTTCTTCAGGGTGTTCAATGCCAGTAATGCCCCTCAGATTGTTTTGTCTAATGGCTTCAAGCTATCTGAAAGGGAGATATCAAAGATCACATTTTGTCCTTATTTTTCTGAGAGTTGGCAGGAATAAAAAATTAGTTTTCTTTATTTTGCATTAGCCACACTGTCACAAGCTCCAAGATACCATGCAAATAGATGATATTGTTGCATCTTTTCCTATGCGAGGTAGTACCTGCATTCACTGCCGTTTGAAGGACACACTTTGCATTTTAGACCCCTTCTTAGGCAGGTCCTCAGCATCAAGAAAGGTGTGGTTCTATTCTGGTTTTTAGTTGGTTGATGAGGCCACTGAGGGAACCACTGGTGGATCAGGCGGGCAGGTAGTTTGTGGGGAAGCGAGCTCCTGTCACCACTTATGCAGGGCTTATGGATGCATCTGATGCACAGACTCGGCCATTCTTGACTTCATTCCAAATACTCCCACACGCTCTGAGCAATCACAGGTGAAGATTCCCAAGACCAATCACAGGTGGTGATGCGGCATTTCTTCAGGAAGGCTTTGAGGATTTGAAACCCCTGAGATGCAACATCAATAGGAAAGGGGCAGTTAAAGTGGGTTGCGGAAAATACAGTGGTGGGGAGGGAAAAGAAAGGAAAATTCGTTGAGGCATGATGCAGAATTCGATGCAATGTGATGATGTGGGGTTGGGAGAAGGTAGAAGAATTTGTAGGCAGACAGTGCCACCATCCCTTTGTGGTACTTGAAAGTGAAGCTATTGGAGAGAAGGACGTAGTTGCAGTCAAGGCATCAAAGGTGTCTTGACTGCTTTTCCTTAGTCTACCTTGTAGTTTTACTCTCTTGACAGAACTAGTTAAGGAGCCAACGAGAGGGCTGGCACCTGTTGCTTCATTTTCCCTGCGCCCTCTGGCAGTTTTTCCTCCATTTAACTTTTCTTTTTGGAGTCCTGATTACCCATGTAGGCAGATGTTATGTAGGTTGGAATTGTACTTCAAAGCGCTGAATTGCTTTTGCTGTGATGTTGGCAGGATTGGCAAAGAATCCATTAGACACTGCCAGAAGGGGAGGTTAGTGAGAGTGGGTGACGGAATGTGAAGTACTGGACAGGAAAATGAGCTTAAGGTTATTGCGGAGGTAGGGATGAAATACAGCTCTTGTGCAGTGGGGTGGGAGCATGGTGTGGGAGAGAAGTTTAAGTGAGGAGGTGGAAACAATTCATAGAGCGGGTTCAATGTGCAACCAGACATGTAAGGAGGGTGGATTAAAGTGCAGATATTAGAAAAAAGAAATTGGTTGTTGCCAAGAAATATGGACGCTTGGTGTGATGGAAGGTTAGGGCGGAGGCAGATCATTGGAGTATAGCTTTGTCTCACGTGCACTGATTACTCAGAAGTCATGGGAAAGGCAGGCATTTGATGTTGAAATTCACCATTGCCTTCAATGCGCCAACACAGTCTTTGGTCAATTGCAGTATTCTGTGCCCTACCTGGACTACTGACACAGCCATCTCAAAGCACTGGAAAAATAGCGCTGCAAGTTCACAGATTGGGGTTTGGCTGTTGAGGGGCATCAGTGTAAAGAGAAGAGCAATGTTTGAGGATGGATAAGAGGCTGAAATAGAGAGCCCATGTACCTTGAATGAGTGTGAATCTGATAACACAAATGACAATTTTAACTAGCAGCTAAGCAAATGGATAAATTGAACTTTTACTGATTAGACCATGGGCAGCAGAAAATTAGATGCCATCTAAGTTGTGTTGAAAACATCACCGAGACTGCCAAGGATGCATTGGAAAATTTGAATCTTGAGTTAACTAAGGCATCAGATAAAGGGCATTAGCAGCCTATGAACCGAAAGAAATAAAGTTATAGAGATGGATGGGACCTTACTGGTGGCATGGATATGGCAGGGATTTGCTGATGAGTTGAGAAAGACATTGCAACAAGTGGATCATGGGATTGTGGATCGATCAACATGCTAAAAATCATTGCTGCCAATCTGAAGGATGGGGTGGGGGGGGGGGAAGTTTCTCAAAAACAAGGGCTGCTCTAGTGACACTCAGTGGCTAGCACCTGCTATTACATGCAGACTTAACGTCATCTTCACTCAAACTGTAAATGTGTTCTATTATTTTGTTTGGATCTTTCATTCTCGCTGGAACTTGCGGAAGAGAAACCTAACCAAGTTTCCAATACTTTGAAGCTGAATATTTTGACAATGCTTTTCTATAAAAATACATAGTGCATTTGGAGTGAAGGAAGCTTCAATTTCACAATCTTGAAATTCTGTGGAAAATTTTCTTTCTGAACTGAGCAAGTGCTGATAATATTTTCGTTCAACTCAGCTTCTGGATTATTTTGGTTATTTTCAGTTTTTGGGGAGAATTTGAGCTCCAAAGCAGAGTTGTAGAAGGAAAGTCAGTTGAAGTTCTTCAATAAATATTTGAATTAAATTGAGACACAGCAGTTTAGTCCAGCATTCCAAGCATATACAGTGAGAGCTCCTTTTTTCCAGGAATTATACAGTTGCAGTCCTTTTCCCTGCAGTGAATGCAGCCTCTTTAAGATCCCTGCCATCTCTGTGGATATACTTGAAGGAAGCTTGCTTTGCTCAAAAACTTCTTTCGGTGTAATGTGGAGAGCATTCTGACCGGCTGCATCACTGTCTGGTATAAAGCTTCTTTCAGTCCTACTGCACAGGACTGAAAGAAGCTTCAGGGTGTTGTAAATCTAGTCAGCTTCATCTTGGGTACTAACTTACAAAGTACCCAGGATATTTTCAGGGAGTGGCGTCTGAGAAAGGCAGCGTCCATTATTAAGGATCCCTAGCACCCAGGGCATGCCCTTTTCTCACTGTTGCCATTGGGTGGGAGGTACAGAAGCCTGAAGGCACACACTCAGTGATTCAGGAACAGCTTCTTCCCCTCTGCCATCCGATTCCTCAATGGACATTGAACCCTTGGACACTACCTCACTTTTTAAAAATATACAGTATTTCTGTTTTTTGGCATTTTTTAAAATCTATTCAATATACGTGTATTGTCATTGATTTAGAACATAGAATAGTACAGCACAGTACAGGCCCTTCAGCCCACAATGTTGTGCCGACCCTCAAACCCTGCCTCCCATATAAGCCCCCACCTTAGATTCCTCCATATACCTGTCTAGTAGTCTCTTAAACTTCACTAGTGTATCTGCCTCCACCACTGACTCAGGCAGTGCATTCCACGCACCAACCACTCTCTGAGTAAAAAACCTTCCTCTAATATCCCCCTTGAACTTCCCACCCCTTACCTTAAAGCCATGTCCTCTTGTATTGAGCAGTGGTGCCCTGGGGAAGAGGCACTGGCTATCCACTCTATCTATTCCTCTTATTATCTTGTACACCTCTATCATGTCTCCTCTCATCCTCCTTCTCTCTAAAGAGTAAAGCCCTAGCTCCCTTAATCTCTGATCATAATGCATACTTTCTAAACCAGGCAGCATCCTGGTAAATCTCCTCTGTACCCTTTCCAGTGCTTCCACATCCTTCCTATAGTGAGGCGACCAGAACTGGACACAGTACCCCAAGCGTGGCCTAACCAGAGTTTTATAGAGCTGCATCATTACATCGCGACTCTTAAACTCTATCCCTCGACTTATGAAAGCTAACACTCCATAAGCTTTCTTAACTACCCTATCCACCTGTGAGGCAACTTTCAGGGATCTGTGGACATGTACCCTGAGATCCCTCTGCTCCTCCACACTACCAAGTATCCTGCCATTTACTTTGTACTCTGCCTTGGAGTTTGTCCTTCCAAAGTGTACCATCTCACACTTCTCCAGGTTGAACTCCATCTGCCACTTCTCAGCCCACTTCTGCATCCTATCAATGTCTCTCTGCAATCTTTGAAAATCCTCTACACTATCTACAACACCACCAACCTTTGTGTCGTCTGCAAACTTGCCAACCCACTCTTCTACCCCAACATCCAGGTCGTTAATAAAAATCACGAAAAGTAGAGGTCCCAGAACAGATCCTTGTGGGACACCACTAGTCACAATCCTCCAATCTGAATGTACTCCCTCCACCACCACCCTCTGCCTTCTGCAGGCAAGCCAATTCTGAATCCACCTGGCCAAACTTCCCTGGATCCCATGCCTTCTAACTTTCTGAATAAGCCTACCATGTGGAACCTTGTCAAATGCCTTACTAAAATCCATATAGATCACATCCACTGTACTACCCTCATCTATATGCCTGGTCACCTCCTCAAAGAACTCTACCAGGCTTAGACACGATCTGCCCTTCACAAAGCCTTGCTGACTGTCCCTGATCAGCCCATGATTCCCTAAATGCCTATAGATCCTATCTCTAAGAATCTTTTCCAACAGCTTTCCCACCACAGACGTAGGGCTCACTTGGTCTATAATTACCTGGACTATCCCTACTACCTTTTTTGAACAAGGGAACAACATTCGCCTCCCTCCAATCCTCCGGTACCATTCCCGTGGACAACGAGGACATAAAGATCCTAGCCAGAGGCTCAGCAATCTCTTCTCTCGCCTCGTGAAGCAGCCTGGGGAATATTCCATCAGGCCCCGGGGACTTATCTGTCCTAATGTATTTTAACAACTCCAACACCTCCTCTCCCTTAATATCAACATACCCCAGAACATCAAACTCACTCATATTGTCCTCACCATCATCAAGTTCCCACTCATTGGTGAATACCGAAGAGAAGTATTCATTGAGGACCTCGCTCACTTCCACAGCCTCCAGGCACATCTTCCCACCTTTATCTCTAATCGGTCCTACCTTCACTCCTGTCATCCTTTTTTTCTTCACATAATTGAAGAATGCCTTGGGGTTTTCCTTTACCCTACTCGCCAAGGCCTTCTCATGCCCCCTTCTTGCTCTTCTCAGCCCCTTCTTAAGCTCCTTTCTTGCTTCCCTATATTCCTCAATAGCCCCATCTGATCCTTGCTTCCTTCCACTTGACTAGATTTTCCACCTCACTTGTCACCCATGGTTCCTTCACCCTACCATTCTTTATCTTCTTCACCGGGACAAATTTCCGTAACATCCTGCAAGAGATCTCTAAACATCGACCACATGTCCATAGTACATTTCCCTGCAAAAACATCATCCCAATTCACACCCGCAAGTTCTAGCCTTATAGCCTCATAATTTGCCTTTCCCCAATTAAAAATTTTCCTGTCCTCTCTGATTCTATCCTTTTCCATGATAATGCTAAAGGCCAGGGAGCGGTGGTCACTGTCCCCCAGATGCTCACCCACTGAGAGATCTGTGACCTGACCTGGTTCATTATTTATTTATTTATTATTATTTTTTATTTTATTTGTTTTTTCTCTTCTATATTATTTATTGCATTGAACTGCTGCTGCTAAATTAACAAATTTCATGTCACATGCCGGTGATAATAAACCTGATTCTGATTCTGATTGTAAGTGGTGATGTATTCTATCCTAATATTTGGGTGAAACTTGTGTGAGAAAGTTGTGGAATAACTATTGCAGTTTGAAATGTGGATTGGAACATGGGTTCTAGTGTTTATAACTGAAGTTCACTCGACTTCACTTGCCCCGTCATCGAAATGTTTCCACAACCAATGGATTCACTTTCAAGGACTTTTCATCTCATGTTCTTGATATTTATTGCTAATTTATTTATTATTATCATTATCATTTCTTTCTTTTTGTATTTGTACAGTTTGATGTCTTCTGCATTCGGCTTGAACGCCCAAGTTGGGTAGTCTTTCATTGATTCTGTTATGGTTATTATTCTGTAGATTTATGGAGTAGGCCCACAAGAAAATGAATCTCAGGGTTGCATAGGTATTTTGATAATAAATTTACTTTAAACTTTGAGTTCCAAACATATCTCTCTTTAAGCTCTAGATTTCTAACTTGAGCTTTTTCCAAACAACTATTTATTGAAGGATATATCCCACTATTCAGGTCATTTACAAAGACAGGTGTATAAAAAGGGCCCAAAGTATCATTGGGGACCTGAGTCACCCCAACCACAAACTGTTCCAGCTGCTACCATCTGGGGAACAGTACTGCAGCATTAAAGCCAGGATCAACAGGCTTCGGGGCAGCTTCTTCCACCAGACCATCAGACTGCTTAATTCATGCTGATACAATTCTATTTCTATGTTATATTGACTGTCCTGTTGTAATACTATTTATTACAAATTACTATAAATTGCACATTTAGATGGAGACGTAAGGATTTTTACTCCTCATGTATATGAAGCATGTAAGTAACAAAGACAATTCAATTAATTCAATTCAATATATCGTTCTGCATTCAACATTGCATATCGAGACTTGCCAATGTGATAGTAGCTTGGGAAAGTATACTTGAGGACTTGTGAGTAAGGGAGTCCAGCTCTGTCATTGCCTATTTGGTACCTGGATTTTGTGGAGAAGATGGGTGGGGTGGTTTGCGTGAGTGCAGTTGTACAAGGAGTGGCAGGGCATGGTGTGGTGGGTAAGGGAAGAGCATTGTCATGGACATGCGCATTCTGGTTGCTTGGTGGCTGTGGTAATCAGGTTTCATTTTAACCCTGATTAATCTATATCAATGTGCGCCGTCATTAGCTACTTTGCATGATGTTTTTGATGAAGGCATGGGCTCCGGGCCAACTCTGTCCATACATGGTGAAGTTATCATGTTCTATCACACTGATATCAGACTTGATACACGGTGCAGATCTCTGTTTATGAGCCAGCAAACAAACCTTGAAAAACTGTGACTTTCAGGAAGAAGCTTTGCTTTGCATTGCATACTGTGCTGGGAGCCATTGGCCAGTGCTTATGAATCCAGCCATCCTTGCTGATGAAGTTGCTTGTGACCACATCCTAGGCAATCACATCAGATCCCAGATTATTTTAGCTATCCGCTTTCTTTGTTTCTCATATCTTCAACAAATGTTTTAGCAACAGAAGCCTTTGCTGTAATTCCATTTTGCTATTCAATTTGAGGGGGTTATTAAGCACTAGCAAAACTTAACTTGATCAGATGAGATTGTTGCACATGATTTTTCTTCCTGGAAGGCTCTTGCAACAGAAGGGTGCCTTGTGACTCTTGTTCTTAATTTTATTTGTAAATTTGCTGCTATTATGCACATTATTTAGAACAAAGTCGCTATTATATTGGTAGAGGGGAGAAAAAGAAGAAAAAGCTTTTGTTCACAAGTGGTGGGCAGAAATAAAAGAAAATGATTGAGCCAGAGAAGGAAATTGAAATGAGGGAGGCAAGAAGAGGGAATTAAAAATCAAAGAAAAAAGAACAAACATTTTGAATACAGGAACAATTTAGCAAAAAATAATTTGCCTTTGAACGTTTTGTACTTAAATTCATGTTTAAATTTGTATTTAATTACTTCAGTTATCTTCATGTGATTTTTTTTAAAAAACCTAATTATTTCACTTCATTGCATTACTAAGAACACTGCCTATAAATAACATTAGGCTACGATTATTAAGGAAATAAGAGTATATTATCAGATGAGATGCCTATATCATGGATTTTCCAAAGTTCATATCATGAATTCTCAGTGCACTTTGCAAACTCATTAAGTATCTTGTATTCATTGATGCTGTGCAGGAAATATGGTTAACATGAGATTCTGCAGATGCTGGAAATCCAGAGCAACACACAAAGTGCTAGAAGAACTCAGCACGTCAGACAGCATCTATGGAACTGAATAAACAGTCAATGTTTTGGGCTGAGACCCTTCATCAAGAAATATTGTAGCCTGTTTACATATAGGAGATTAGGGAGATGTTTTTGCGGTATCGGAGGCAAGTAATTTCATTGTATTTTGCAGATGGTAGTCATTGTAGGCACTGTATGCTGGTGGTGCAGGGAATGAATGTCATTAGTGGTGGATGGGGTTGAGGTTCTTTTGTCCTGGATGGTGCCAAACTCCTTAACTTTTTAAAGCTATTTTGATGCAGGCAAGAGGGGAGTATTCCATTGCACTTGTGACTTGTACTATGTAAGTGCCAGAAAGGTTTCTGGGTGTAAGGTGGCACCTCACTTAATATAGAATTGCCTGCTCCTTTCCTGCTTTTGCAGCCACATTATCCCTCCTTCTCTCCCTTCGCTTCAAGCCGTGCAGCACAACAACCCCTGATTTAATCCTAGCCTAATCACGGGGCAATTTACAATGACTAATCAACCTATCAATCAGTATGTCTTTGGACTGTGGGAGGAAAGTAGATCACCTGGAGGAAACCATGGGAAGAATGTAGAGACTCCTTACAGGCAGCAGTGGGAATTGAACCTGGGTCACTGGTACTGAAAATCATTGTGCTACCACTACGCAAATGGGCTGCCCCATATAATGCCATGCTGTATTATGTATATGGATGGAGTAGCTGAATTTCTGTTCAGTGTTGAACGTTGTTAGTGAGGAATACTGTGATGATAATGCCACTGAATACCTAAGGAACATGATTAACATGTTGGAGATGCAACTTACCTGCTGTTTCTGTGGCACAAATGTTATTTACCACTTAAGTTCCTGCGAGCCGGCATGGGCGGGTTTATTTGTTGAAGAATTGCAAATGGAATTTAACATTTCAGTCATTAGTGAACATCTCCAATTCTGGACCTGACTTTGTGATAGAAGGGAAGTTATTGGCAGCTTAAGATGGTTGGGCCTAGGACGCTGTCCTGAGTATCTCGTGTGGTGACGTCCTTGGGATGGGATGATTGATCTCCAACATCCACAGTCATCTTCAAACCACAGGCTCAACCCATTGAAGTATTAGTCCCATGATGCCTGTTCACATCTGCTTCAGCAAAGATCCCTCATGCCACATTTGGTTAAATGTTATCTTGATACCAAGAGCAGCAAATCTAGTGTTATCCATGGCACCTGGCTCTTATTTTCGAAGTGTCCTTTAATATGTCTGTGATGACGTTTGGAACAAAGTGGTCCAGGCAAAAACTAAACTGTAGGTTATTGTAAGTGCCCTTTGATAGTAATCCTGGTGATGTCTTAGATCATCTTGCAGATGATTATGAGTAGACTGAGCAATATTTAGCTGAATTGGATTTGTCTTGCTGTTTGTGAATGGGGCATGCCAGAGCAATTTTCCACATGACTAAGGAGGTGCTAATGTTATGATTATACTGGAGCAGCTGAGCTGGAGGTACAGAACTGAAGTCTTCAGTGTTATGACTGGGATGTGTCTCGTTGTGTACCCATTTCTGTATCCAGTGCTTGTAGCTATTTCTTTAAGTTGTGTGGTGTGATTCAAATTGTTTGAAGACTATCTAACATGCTGGTGAGAATCTTGGGAGGAGGCTGAGATAGACCATCGAGTTGGCACTTCCTCCAGAAGGTGGTTATAAAATCTTCAGCTTTATCACCCACTCATTGAGGATGAGCATGTCCTCAAAGTTGCCTCTTTTTCCTCTTATACTGTTCGTCACTATTTATGACTGGATGAAGTAGGATTGAAGACCCTTGATTCTGATCTCTTGTGAGACCGCTTAACTCTGTCTATTGTATGCTGTTTGTCCAGCACTTGGTGTTGCAGCTCCATCAGTTTTGGGAGTTAATTTTGAAGAAGGTGGAAATGCTCTTGACATGTGCTTCTGCACTCCTGATTGATCCAGGCTTGAACCATTGCTTGATAGTAATGGTTAGAGTTATAGATATACCAGGTCTTGTGGTTGTGTCCATGTATGGTTGGTTTTTGAGTTACAAGATTTGTTGCCTATTTCCTTTAGCATGCTTGAAGTGCTATACAACACAATATTCACAATATGAAGACTGTTCTTTGTCTTCACAAGGTCTCTGTGATGGTCAGTTCTGTTAATGCTGCTGTAGAAGATGCACCACTCAGTTGATTGGTGAGGATGAGATTATATAAGTTTCTCCTTTAGCTGGTTCACCTCTTGATTATTGTAGACTTAGTTTGGCATCTGCATCCTTCAGCACCAGATAAACCAATCTTTAATATGTTGACTTGGGGGCACATGTTACCTGGGAGACCAAGTAATATCATTGCTTTTTGTATTCCTCTATGTTCACCTGAGATAACAGATGGGTCCCTGGTGTAGCAATGCATCCAAAGGAGAATGCCTCACATAGTGCAACACTTCTTGGATTCAACCTAATTTATTGAACTCAAGTCTTCAAGGTGGGATCAAATCCAGAATCTGCCTCAATACCAAATCTGCCACAAATGAGCCATGACTCGTATACATGCAGAGGTCTAGCAGTTGCTGCCTGGTTTGACTATCCTTGATAAACTTTACTAGGTTGGGACTGTAATTAAATTCTCGGCACATTTATTTATGTACTTATTGTGATACTGCGCGGAATAGGCCCTTTTGACACGTTGAGCCACGCCACCTATCAGCCCCCACGTTAACCCTAGCGTAATCGCGGGACAATTTACAATGCCCAACTAATCTGCCATCCAATACGTCTTTGGACCATGGGAGGAAACCGGCGGACCCAGAGGGAACCTACGTGGTCATGGGGAGAATGTGCAAACTCATTGCAGACGGTGGTGGGAATTGAACCCAGGTCGTTGGTACTGTAAAGCGTTGTGCTGACCACCATGCACTCGTGCTGTCTGCCCATAGAGGGAATAAATTTGAGAGTTAGCTGTTGACACCGGTTGCTGAATAAAGATACCAGGGGGAAAAAAGCAGGACAGATCATAATCAGATTTAATATCACCGACATAATGTTGAGAGATTTGTTAACTTTGTGGCAGCAGTACAATGAATACATGATTCCATGATAATAGAGAGAAAAAGAAAACTCTGAATTTTATATAAATATATAAGTAAATAAAATAGATATGTGTGTGTAGATAGTGTTCATGGATTCGATGTCATTCCGAAATGGGATTCAGAAAGCAGAGAGGAAGAAGCTGTTCCTGAATCGTTGAGTGTGTACCTTCAGGCTTCTGTACCTCCTTCCTGATAATAGCAATAAGAAGAGAGTATGTACTGGGTGATGGAGGTTCTTAATGATGGATGCCGCCTTTCTGAAGGTGACCTGGATACTACAGAGGCTAGTGACCATGAGGGAGCTGACTAATTTTACAACCTTCTGCAGCTATTTCATTCCTGTACAGTAGCTTCCTCTCCCATACGAGGTGGTGATGCAGTCTGTTAAAACGCTCTCCACAGAACATCTGTAGGAATTTGTGAGTCTTTGGTGATGTACCAAATCTTCTTGAAGTTCTATTGAAATAGAGCTGCTGTCTTGCTGCCTTTATAGCTGCATCAATATGTTGCGTCCAGGTTAGATCCTTGGAGATACTGACACTCAGGAACTTAAATTTGCTCATTCTCTCCACTTCTGATTCCTCAATGAGGACTTAGGTGTGTTTCCTCGTCTAACCATTTCTGAAGTCCACAATCAGTTCTTTAGTCTTATTGACACTGAGTGCAAAGTTGTCGCTGCGGCACCACTCAACCAGCTGATATGTTTCACTCCTGTACACCCTTTCGTCACCATCTGAGATTCTGCCAACAATGGTTGTATTGTCAGCAAATTTATATATGGATGTGCCATAATAATTGCCTCACCCTAATTCCATTCTCCTCACCAACCAGTGTATTGCACTTTTTTTTACATTACACCAGTAAGTTTATAAGCAATCTGGCTGTCTGCTTCTGACTGGGACCACCTCAACGATACTAACAGACCAGTTTGCCATGTTTCAGTTGCGTACAGAGTTCCATAGTTAGGGTGCAATCTCAGTAGAATCACACTTTAATTTTTGAACTGTGAATAATTTGTAATGATAGAATGAATAATGGATGAATATTTCTTTCTTAGTTTTCTGTAGCCTATTCACTGCCAGTTTCTTCTTTTGGAAGCTGAGAGAGGTGATTGGGGCCTGCTGGCAGGCTTTGAGGGTTTACTTGGGAGTTGTTGTTCATCACTGTTTAGCCTTGCTATATGTAACAATACTCTATATTTCACACCAAATAGTATGACTGCCTGTGCCAAACCTCCCTGTCTTTGCAACTTCTTTTTGGAATGATGATAAATTATTTTGAATAAATGTACAAGCATTCATTCAGAAAGAACTAAGTACAGTAGTCAGTTATAAATGGAAACAAAGTGTCTATATTTGTTTCAAATTAAATGTTAAACTGATGCGTGAATGTGAGACACAGAATTAGTATTATTTTATTGTAGGGTTCAGAATTGTAAGTTTTTAAATTATTTTTTTAAAATTTAAAATAGCTCTGATCAAAGGAACATAAGAAATTAGAAGTTAGGGTAGGCCACCAGTCCCTCAAGTCTGCCCTGACATACAGATTCTATCTATGAATTTATTTATGGCTCCCATGTTGTTGGTTGAATGTCAGATGGTGATGAGGTGGTGTACAGGAGTGAGATAAGTCAGTTGGTTGGTGCTATAACAGCAAAATCACACTCAATGCCAGCATGACCAAGGAACTGGACTTCAGGAAGGAGAGGTCAGGAGGACACATACCAGTCCACATTGAGCAATGGAAATGGTGAACAGCTTGAAGTTCTTGCGCATTAACATCTCAGAGGGGTTCAACACATATATGCAATCACTAGCAAGCCATGCTGGCGGCAAACAGAGATGCGGAGCAGTTTGTTTAGCCAGACGGTGGTGAACTTGTGGAATTTGTCACCTCAGGTGGCTGTGGAGGCCAGGTCGTTGGGTGTATTTAAGGTAGCGATTGATAGGTTCATGATTAAACATGGATCAAAGTTTACGGGGGAGAAGGCCGGAGAGTAAGGCTGAGGAGGGGAAAAAAGGATCAGCCATGATTGAATGATGGAGCAGACTTGAAGGGCCAAATGGCCTAATTCTGCTCCTCTGTCTTATGGTCTCTGATTCATATATGTCTATCCACGGCCTCCTCTACTGTAAAGATGAAGCCACACTCAGGTTGGAAGAACAACACCTTATATTCCGTCTGGGTAACCTCCAACCTGATGGCATGAACATTGACTTCTCTAACTTCCGTTACTGCCCCTCCTCCTCCTCGTACCCCATCCGTTATTTATATACACACATACTTTTTCTCTCTCTCTTTTTTCTCCCTCTGGCCCTCTCGCTGTCCCCCTTGCCCATTTTCTGGGTTTTTCCCCCCTCCCCCTTTTCCTTCTCCCTGGGCCTCCTGTCCCATGATCCTCTCATATCCCTTTTGCCAATCACCTGTCCAGCTCTTGGCTCCATCCCTCCCCCTCCTGTCTTCTCCTAACATTTTGGATCTCCCCCTCTCCCTCCCACTCTCAAGTCTCTTACTAGCTCTTCCTTCAGTTAGTCCTGACGAAGGGTCTCGGCCCGAAACGTCAACCGTTCCTCTTCCTGGAGATGCTGCCTGGCCTGCTGTGTTCACCAGCAACTTTGATGTGTGTTGCTTGAATTTCAGCATCTGCAGAATTCCTCATGTTTGAGATTTAGTTCCTCGTCTGTTCTGATGTGGCTAATCTCTATCTGGGTGCATATTGCAGTTTTGTGATTGGAGATTGGAGTGAGGGATAAAATGTTCGTCAATTAAGTGAATGATCAAAGGTTGAGTGGAAAGGAAGAGAAGTATTCTGGCATGGTGCCTTTTAGCCAGCTTTGATGTCGCTGTACTCAGTGACACTAAAACATTGCAGGAATTCTTCTTGACTTACTGGTGGAATCACAGTTGTTAATTAAGGAATAGCGATATAGTTAGTTACCATAATTGTAGTTAATTGTTAGAACAGTAGTTATGGAGGAATACATTCAAAAATGATCTATATTGATATTGTGTCTGGAGCTCCCGATGTGGCCTTCTATATATTGGCGAGACCCGACGCAGACTGGGAGATCGTTTCGCTGAACACCTACGCTCTGTCCGCCAGAGAAAGCAGGATCTCCCAGTGGCCACACATTTTACTTTCACGTCCCATTCCCATTCTGATATGTCTATCCACGGCCTCCTCTACTTTAAAGATGAAGCCACACTCAGGTTGGAGGAACAACACCTTATATTCCGTTTGGGTAGCCTCCAACCTGATGGCATGAACATCGACTTCTCTAACTTCCGCTAATGCCCCACCTCCCCCTCGTACCCCATCTGTTATTTATTTTTATACACACATTCTTTCTCTCACTCTCCTTTTTCTCCCACTGTCCCTCTGAATATACCCCTTGCCCATCCTCTGGGTCCCCCCCCCACCTCTTTGTCTTTCTTCCCGGACCTCCTGTCCCATGATCCTCTCGTATTCCTTTTGCCTATCACCTGTCCAGCTCTTGGCTCCAGCCCTCCCCCTCCTGTCTTCTCCTATCATTTCGGGTCTCCCCCTCCCCCTCCTACTTTCAAATCTCTTACTAGCTCTTTTTTCAGTTTGTCCTAACGAAGGGTCTCGGCCCAAAAGGTCGACTGTACCTCTTCCTAGAGATGCTGCCTGGCCTGCTGTGTTCACCAGCAACTTTTATGTGTGTTGCTCGACATTCCAGCATCTGCAGATTTCCTCGTGCTTGATCTATATTGAGTTTATTTACTTGACCATGTGGAGTAGGTAGGTAAAATAGAAACTATTAGTGGATCCTTTTTTGTTGATGACCTCCTTTCTTATTTTGCAGCATAAAACAATGTCAGATGTTGACCCAGTTATATTTACCATGCAAAGATGTAAAACTTCACAGTTCTGAATTCCATGCTTTCTGCATGCTACACCCTAGAGGCTCAAATAACTATATTAATTTTACTTCAGTATTTTTTTCGTATATTCCATTTCAGAGGTTGTCTGTTAACCCGCTTGTAATTACATTAAGTGCAAGAGTTGAAGCCTTTTGCATAAATTGTCCCAAGTTACAGTTGGCTGCAAAAGCCAAGAGGAAGGAGAAAAGAAGTTTTTGTATTTTAAAATTGTAATTTCTAACTAAAGCAAAAGTCTAGTTTAAAGATATTAGGATGGAAGCAGAAGGGCTGAGAAGAATAAAAAAAAGAACTATTTAAGATTCAGAATCATTTATTTATCATACGTACATCAAAACGTACTGTGAACTGCTTTAATTGTGTTAACAATCATAACCTAAGGAGGGTCACCACCCATTACCACGCCAACAGAGCATACCCAGAACACAACAAGTAACAAAACAACAGCAAAACAAGCCCCTTTCCTCCTTCCCACCTGCCCAACTGTCCATACACCCATATCATGTGAACTCACGGACACCAGATCTTTAACTTCCGATATGTAGACTCAGGATTTTGGCCATTGGGCTTTGACAAGACCATAAGATATCGAAGCAGAATTAGGCTATTTGGCCCATTGAGCCTGCTCTGCCATTTGATTCCAGACTACTGAACGACTTTTGGGCTTTTGATACTTGGTACCGACTCCAGGACAAACTGATGATAGAACCTCAAACCCCAGTTCTTGCCGACTCGAGAGACTTGGGGGTCGCTGGTCCTTGTGCCATCTGATTCCAGGACTCGCCTACCTGGGAAGATTAACCGACTTGGTGGGCCACTAGTCCTCGTCGTCCATGGTTTAAAAGTGTGGAATTATGAAAGCATAATTTTATTCTTTATGAATATGTGGTTTTAAATTGTAGCATTTTAACTGTTGTTTGTTTTATGAGTACTGGACAAAAATTACAGCATTTGTTTCTGATATTTTGCTGGATGTCCCTGAGTACTAAGATTTAACGTGCTGAATACTGTGATGTTGTCAGACAATATTGCAATCAATTTTATTTTTATTTTTCGAGATACAGTGTGGAACAGGCCCTTCTGGCTCAATGAGCTATACCTCCTGGCATAATCACAGGACAATTTACAATGACCATTTAACCTTTGGACTGTGGGAGGAAACCAGAGCACCCAGAGGAAACCCACTATTGAAATCAGTGCCTTGGATGTGTGGCTTTAGCCCACAGCTGCTATTGAATCTAACTACTAACGATTGAAATGATAGCTTCAAGCCCATTGTATTGACGCTTGTCAGAACACCTTTGGGATAACAGTCTAGTGATGAGTGTACAAAATACAGTCTCGTTTCCAGTTGATAGTAGAACCTAATGAAGATGGTGTTGAATTTTTTATTAGAATTCATAGCATCTATTAATGACTGCTCCGATCAATTTTACAGTAATTATTAGCTAACATGTTACAGCTCTTAATTAGAAAAGCCTTGAAGATATCATTGATTTTTTTTAAAGATTGTTTAGACTGTCAAGGTGACATTTTAGGGTGATTTTTTTTTTGCTCTCTATGATGAACATTATTGGAGCCTTACTTCCAAGTGTGAACATAGTTGCTGCTGGCAATGTAATCATTTATTGCTAGGTCTACAGTTGCTTTTAAGAAAATTGTAAAGAGATATTGTTACTGTTCTGGTTGTCATTCATCCCCTACAATGATATTGATTTGGAATTTTATTATGTAGATCTAGCACTGATGAAGTGAATGGTGTTATGTTTCCAAGTCAGTGGTATGTGACTTGAAGGGAAATCTGCAGGTGGTGACTTTCGTATGAGTTAGCCTTGCAAGTGTCATTACCAATACTTATGCAGTTAACTCAATGCAAACAGTTATAATCACATTTACCTGCTGTGCCCTTTCAACTTTTCTTTTCCTGCTGCATGTCCCTTCTTTCCTGGGGAATCCCTTGGGGTTGCAGGTGACTTATTTCTCACTCCAGCTCTGATCTGTTGTACAGACTTAACATTTACATGGAAGCAGACAAATGCATACAAATGATACACACCCACTCCCAGAGACGCCCTGTAGGCACACACTCCAGAATTGCATACATGTGCACAGAGATTCTCTGCCTGCACACTCATGCACATGCACAGACACTTATTATATACAGACATCCCACCTCTCCCGGAAGTTCTGGGAGTCTCCCGCATATTGATGGCAGCTCCCTGACACCCGCAAATTATACACAGTATCCTGGAAATTGATTTTTTTGAGAGGGAGAGCGAGATCGGGAGTGCGAGCGAGAGCGAGCATCCTGATTGGTGTCTCTTTGTGCTAAGTAGACCTATCAGTTTTCTCTGTGGGCGGGCTTTACAGTCGACCTCTGTCTCTCCATCAGTTCAATTTCGTGTCCTGCACCGCCATGGCAGAGTGTTTCAAAAAAATATATAAAACGCACTTCACCCCAGACTACCCTAAAGTGTACTCCTGCCTAATAGGGGTCAAAAATAATGACAGTGTTGTTCGCTGCACTGTTTGCAACAGTGACTTTTCTATTGCCCAAATGACAGTAAAAGGCATGTTTATGTGAGTTTAACAGGTGTCATTCATTCATTAGCATAGCTAATGTTTTTTAAACTAGCTGGCTAGCTGCTAAGGAGCCACTTTATTAATGTCCTATGTGATGAGGCCAAACTCCCTGTAGACGTGCTTAAAGTTGTAATAGAATTTAAAAAAAAAGTACTCCATGATAAAGATAACGGAATCAAGGGATATGGGGAGAAGGCAGGAACGGAGTACTGATTGTGGATGATCAGCCATGATCACAGTGAATGGCGGTGCTGGCTCAAAGGGCCGAATGGCCCACTCCTGCACCTATTGTCTATTGTCTGTTGATAATATAATATAAGTACAGAGATAGCAAAAAACTATGCCTGCTCATCAACCAAGACAGCAGCAATTGTGAACATGGCACTGGAACTTGAATGTTCAGAGGAGCTGTACAAGTTCATCCGGACAGAAAAAAGGGTCATACGGTATTTTGGTTGATGAAAGCAACGATATCATGTGCCATTTTAGCCAGGTACTAGAATGAAACACAGGATTAGGTAACAGTTGGATTTGTAGACATGCCATGATGCCAAAGCTGAAAACATGTTCAACTGCATTGCATCATCCATGCATGACAAAGGCCTTGAATGGTCTAATTGTGTAGGATTTAGCAGTGACAAATGCAATGTGATGATTGGCAAAAATAACTCTGTCTTACCAAGAGTGAAATCACAGGCCCCTCATATTTACAGCGTTGGCAGTCCAAGTCACCTGGCCAACATTTGTGCCAAAACTGCTGCTAAGGAGCTCTGAATGTCACCTGAAGAACTGCTCATTGACATCTACTACTACTTTGAGAAAAGTTCCAAATGAAGAGAAGATCTAAAACAGTTTCAAGTGTTCTGCAGTGTTGCCCAGCAGAGAGTACAAAAGCATTGTCCTACACACTGGCTTTCTTTAGGAAAAGGTATGGACCATCTGCTCCACCAATGGCCAGCCTTTATTTCATATTTTGAGTCAAAGAGTGAGAATCAGAAGTCATCTCATATTCAGAAGAGGCTGAAAGACCCCCCAAATGAAAATATACACATGCTTTCTCCATAATGTCACACAATGTTTTGACAAATTCAATTTGATTTTTCAAAACAAGGCACCTAACCTCTTCAGGTTGGATCAGAGTGTAGAAGAGCTCCTGCATGACATAGCAAGCAGATTTATTGAGCCAAAGGTATTGAGAGAACAGAACATTCAGGAGATTGATGTGAGCAACCCTGAAACTCACCGCCCAGATGAAGAGCTTTTTACTGGGTACCTGGAAAGGAGGCAGTTGCTAAGCGAGGAAGCACAAGAGATCCCCCCTTACAGGTGCTTTCACAAAATCTTGGAGAAGTTCCCAATGAGAGACCAAATCTTGAAAAATCTGTCAGTGGTCAAAACAGAGAGCCAAGATGAGGTGAATCCAGACCAGATGTTGACTTTGGCAGAGATTTTCAAATACGATCAAGGCAGATGCAAGAGATGCAAGGCAGACTTGGAGGTCCTGGATTATGGTTCAACTAACCTTGAAGGACTGGTGCCAAACCACAAAAGTTTGCCAGTTGATGAGTTCTGGGGGAAGCTGTGCAAAGTAAAATCTGTGAGCACAGGGCAGTTGAGATTCAAAGAGCTCTGCCAGTTGATGAAGCTGCTTTTGGTGCTGCCAAATTCTAATTGTGATGTAGAAAGGGCATTCAGCATGGTGCGTTACATTAAGACGGAATTCAGAAGTCAGCTGTCTCACAAAACACTTGCGATTCTGATGCCTTGAGAAATTAACAAATTCATTGACACAGACTGCTCTGAGGTTTAGACTTCCGGCAAGATGCTCAAATCTGCCAAGCAAGCCACATCACAGTACAAGGAAAGTTTGCAAAAGAAAGAGAAAAGCTATTTGCATTAGCATTTAGCTATTAGCATTGAGACTGCCAATAAAATACTCAACAAGGAATATATATAATAGTTTCAATATGTGATCAAATAAATTGTGTTCTTTCATAATCAATTGTCCTGTATACATGCACCCTTGGAGGTCGATGGGGGGTGGGGGATATGGAGTTGCGGGGGGGGCGGGGGTGCTACCTCCCTGAAATGGTGGTGATACCTCCCTGAAATGAGTTTTTGCAGGGTGGGATGTCTGTATATATTGAGTCGAAAATTAATACCTTTTCTGTCTCAACTGTAATGCTTTAAGTGAATTGTACATCTATGCAATAAAGTCATGGAAAATTCCAGAAATTCTGGAGGACCAAGGATCTAGTGCAAATGAGGTAGTAGAAAGTGCTGATATTATTGAGGGACTAAAATAAACTAGAGAAGTTCATTTGCTGAAAACTGAAATCCCAGCGATCTGGTAATAGACATCCCAGAGTGATTTAATTTGTGGCCTCTGTCGGTCATGGTCGACCATGGGTACTGCTCCTCTGGTAGTCACTGGTTTGACGAGCAGCGTCAACTGTGGCTATTGAGGCTGACCTTGGAACGGCAGGCTCTGCCCCAGTTGCTGCATGTGTAGGCCATCGTGGAATCGTCCGCTGTGCTCTCCGTTTAGCTCTCTGCTCCTCAAACTGACTCAGGGTCACTCTTTCGCCTTGCTCTAGGTGTTGTTGAAGAGTACCCTGCCATTTGTTGTGGTCATCTGCTGTATCCTCCCAGCACTCTGTGTTAATTTTTAAGGCTTTCATGTCGCGCTTGCAGAGGTCCTTGAAGCGAAGCTGGGGTCTATCAACGTTCCCCTTGCCTGTTGCTAGTTCTTTGTAGAGAATGTCCTTTGGCAGTCTACCATCCTTCATATGACAGATGTGGCCCAGCCAGCGCAGTCTCCGTTGTCTTAAAAGCGTGAACATTGTGGTAAGTCCAGCGCGGGAGAGGACCTCAGAGTTTGGAACTTTGTCTCTCCAGGTGATGCCGAGGATGCGGCGAAGGTTGCACAAGTGAAAGCTATTGAGTTTCCTCTCCTGCTTGGAGTAGATGGTCCAAGTCTTGCTACCATACAGGAGGGTGCTGATAACGCATGCATTGTACATGGCAGTCTTGGTCTTTGTAGCGAGTTTCGGATTCTTCCAGACCCGTGAAGAGAGTTGAACGAGGATTGATGTTGCTTTGTCGATACGCCTATTGATTTCAGCATCAAGGGAGAGAGTGTCACTAATGGTCGACCCCAAGTATGTGAACTCGTGAACCATTTCTAGATCGTAATTGTCAATGGTAATGACTGGTGTCTCCACTACGTTCTGGGCAAGGACATTTGTTTTCTTTAGACTGATGGTAAGCCCGAAGACCTTGCATGTCTTAGAGAAGCGGTCCATGGGAGTTTGTAGTTCCTGTTTGGTGTGCCAGGTTATAGCAGCGTCATCAGCAAAGAGCATGTCGTGTTAAGATCTTTCGCACCTTTGTTCTTGCTCTCAGGTGTGCTGGGTTGAACAGCTGCCCATCAGACCTGGTGTGCATGTAGACGCCTTCTGTCGACGTCCCAAACACATGCTTCAAGAGCAGACAGAAGAAGATGCCGAATAATGTTGGGGCCAACACGCATCCTTGTTTGACTCCACTAGGAATAATGAAGGGTTCTGATGAGCTGCCATTGTACTGAACAGTAGCCCTTATGTCGTCATGGAATGACCTGATGATACTTTGGAGTTTCGGGGGACAGCCGATCTTGAGGAGAATCTGAAAGAGCCCATCCCTGCTGACAGGGTCGAATGCCTTGGTCAAGTCGATGAAAGCGACACAGAGGGGTTTCTGTTGTTCCCTGCACTTCTGGAGTTGACGGAGTGAGAAAATCATGCCGACAGTTGACCTTCTTGCACGAAAACCACATTGAGACTCAGGGTAGACCTGTTCTGCCAAAGTTTGTAGATGTGCCAGAGTTACACGAGCAGACTTTGCCGACAATACTCAGGAGGGAGATCCCCCTGTAGTTGTTGCAGTCACTCCTATCACCCATGTTCTTGTACAAAGAGACGACTTTGGAGTTGAGCATATCCTGTGGTACGGCTCCTTCCTTCCAGCACTGATGGAGGACCTCGTGTAAAGGTTGGAGGAGTGAGCTCTTGCAGCATTTGATCAGGTCTGGAGGAATCCCATCATTGCCAGGAGCTTTCTCTGGGGCCAGACTGTCAATTGCCTTGCTGAGGTCCTCAATGGTTGGTTCGGAGTCGAGTTCATCCATGACTGGTAGACAATCGATGGTATCAATGGCTGAGCTAAAATACAATGATTTCCTTCGAGTAGAGCTCAGAGTAGTGTTCTAGCTAGCGTTCCATCTGCTTGCTTTTATCGGTGATTATTTCACCGCTGGATGACTTCAGGGGTGCTGTCTTGCTCTGTGATGGGCCAAGGGCCTTCTTGATACCATCATACATCGATCTGATGTTCCCTGTCACAGCTGCTGTCTGAATGTCCTCACTGAGCTGGAGCCAGTACTCATTTGCGCACTGCCTTGCAGTCTGTTGCACTTTGCTTCTAGCAGCTCAAAGTACCTGGAGTGTTTGGTTGGATGGTAAGCACTTTTACCCTGTGAGAGCTGCAAGCTTGGCTTCGATGACAGGAGTCATGATGTTGGACTTTGCCTCAAACCAGTCACTGCTTTTTGTGGTCTTTCTACCAAAGATAGAGAGTGCTGATTCGCGGATGGTGTTGTGAAGGTTTGACCATTGTTCTGTTGCAGTATCTCCCTGTGAGGAGGTAGTCATAGCACCCTGTACTGACTTGGCAAACTGGTCAACCTTTTCTGACTGTTTCATCTCTGTTGTGTTGATGGGAGGTTTTCCAGTTTGTATGGAGTGGTGGATTTCCTTCCGACATAGTTTGATCTTGCAGCACACTAAAGCATGATCTGTATTGCAGTCTGCACTGTGGTATGAGCGGGTGATTAGTACAGAGTTGATGAAAGAGTGCCAGGTGCTGATCATGTCTAGTTGGTGCCAATTTTTAGACCGTGAATGTCGCCATGAGACCTTGTACTGCAACTTTGTCTGAAAGTAGGAGTTAGTTACATGCAGGCCGTGATAGAAGCAGGACCCCAGGAGGCGTTGTCCATTGTCATTTATTTTGCCAATTCCAAAGTGGCCAAGACAAGACAGCCAGGAATCATTATCGGCTCCCACTCTCGCGTTGAAGTCACCAAGGAGAATGAGGTGCTCATCACTGGGAATATTCCTGACAAAAGCTTCTAATTTGTCGTAGAACATGTCTTTTGCCTCAGAGGTGGAGTTCAAGGTAGAGGCATACACACTGACAAGAGATACTGGGCCATGACTGGTGTGTAGGGGGAGAGTCATAAGTCATTCTGATCCATTTTCTGGTGGCTCCACCATTTGCAACAAGGAGTTCCTAACGGTAAAACCCACTCCATCCTCGCAGGGCTTGTCTTGGTTCTTTCCCTGCCAGAAAAATGTGTAGTCCCTTTCCTTCAGTGTACCTGAATCCGCCAAATGTGCTTCTTGTAGGGTAACTATATCTACCCTGAGCCTTAGTAGCTCATTGTTAATGACCGCTGTTTCTCATGTACCTTCAATCTCCTTGGAAGTTTTGGCCAAGCCCAGTCATCATTGTGCGGACATTCCAACATCCCAACTTGAGGGGTGTTGTCTTTTTCGATTTGTTTTCTTTCTTGTCTGGTGCAGTAGTTGCAGTCAGCTCTTTGTGGAATAATCCATTATCCCCATGCACCCAATGAGGAAGCCAGGGCAGAGTTGATATGGAGATCCGTCTGTTGCCCATGTAGTGGGACCCCCCCTCTCCATTCTGATGACTGGTCCAAAGGAATGACGAAAGTCGATACAGTTTGGTGCCAGCAGCATCGCAGGAGTTGCCGTGCCGGTGCTGGGTACAGCAGTCAGCCGCCTTCGGGACTCCAACTCCAGATTTTTCCTTCCAAAGCCTTTCCCGTGAGCGGGTATAGCCGCAAGGCTGCGGAGGTTTGAAATCGGAGTTTTCCCTCTCCGAGATGAGCTACCATCCGTGGTTAACAAGCCCCATCTGCCCGGAGCAACTGGTTTTAAGGTGCCAGTGGCTCACCTCTGCCCCTTCTCCTGTCAGTGAGAACAGTTCTGCTGGGCATAAGAACTATGCCACATATGAAGGCCAGGACTTGGGCTTGGTTGTCAGAGGCTGTTTGAGACGCATGCCATGCAGGGTATTTGTTTAGCAGTAGGAGCTCGTCCCCACTACCACCCTTTGGCTATGATTACCTTTGGAACTCCCAGACTGATTATGAGTGTAATTAATGCTCTGATTGATTCTGCTGATTGGACAAGAGCGAGTGTGATCCTCACTACTTGAGATAATGGAGAGAGATGCAGGAAACTACTGACAGATTAGCTTGGTGTTGGTAGTTGTTAAAATTCAGCAATCTGTAATAAAGTAATATCAAGAGATGGTTAATCACTTCCTCCTGAGCCCTATCTTGTTGACATTAAAAGGAAATACATTAGCATGGTGAGAGGAAGAAAACCACGTGTCAGGCAGACCAAGATGATAATCTGTCAGCAGGAGTCAACATTCATCTCAATGTGTGTTCCAAGAACAATGGTACAGAGTACAACACCTTTTCATGGATGTAGTTGCATTGCTGATCTGATGAGTTGAGTAACTGCTTGCAAGAGTTTTACATTTGGTTATGTCATGGTCATTAAGGAAAAGATAATTCTGAACCATTGCATTAGTATCTACACAAGATCAGTTATTACTGCTGAAATGAATTGCTGTGTAATTGGATAACAGCTTGACCTGTAATTTTGAGAGCCTTCCCATTAGAAGAAGCAGCTCTTAATTTTGCCCTTTTAGTGGCTAGATAACTGTGGCTAAATTGGGCACGAAACAGATGCAAGTATTAACCCTGCCAATAACACTGGATGTTTCTCACTAATGCCCTGTGCTTGTAACACTGTGATATACGGTAAATAATATACATGACCATAACCAGTATGTCATATTGTAGATTCCATTGTAATAGCAATGCTGTATTATATATTTTTGAGGACATACTTTATTATGTTTTGCCGAATGTTTTTGTGGAGATCTATGGTAAATGACTGAGGATATTGAGTGAAGTGACTTTGTTACCTGCATATACAGTACACCATGCTGTTTATTGCACAGTGACCATAATGGGAAATATTTCATTCATTTAGAACTAAAGTAGTTCCAATTTGATCTGGCTGTTGATCCCTCTACATTTGGTTTGGTCCAGTTGCTGGAGACTTCACAGATTTGGCAGCCATCTGCGGATTAGTTTTAGAGTTGTGAAGCCCACCAAACTCCAAGTTTCGAGTAGAAAATGCTGAACAAGCAGCATCTCTGGAGAGAGAAACAGAGTTATGTTGATTCTAAATCACTTGATTCTCTCAATGTGGAAACACCTACGCTCAGTGGCCACTTTATTAGGTGCACCTCTGCACCTTGTTAATGCAGATATTGAATCAGCCAATCATGTGGTAGCAAGTTGGTGCATAAAAGCATGCAGACATGGTCAAGAGGTTCAGTTGTTGTTCTGACCAAACATCAGAATGGGGAAGAAATGTGATCTAAGTAACTTGATCATGGAATGAATGCTGCAACAGTGGTGTGCAGAAGAGCATCTCTGAACCAACAGCACATAGTCCTCTGAAATGAGTGGGCTACAGCAGCAGAAGGCCATGAACGTACACTTAGTAGAGACTTTTTATTAGGTACAGAAGGGCCTAATAAAGTGGCCCCTGAGTGTATTGATCTTTATCCTGAATATATGCGGTGGCTGTGCACCCAGATTTTTTTTGGAATGTGAACCAATCTATTCTCACCTAGATGGTTGATGCCATATTTTATGACTACAATATCTGGTTTTAGATACCGCAGCCAAGAGAAATATCTGCCTTGTACATCTCAAGGATATCACTTTCTGTTCTCCTGAACTTTATGGTCCGTGTCTAGTCTGTTAAATCTTACCTTGCAATATCTAGAACTGGTGACCCTTTACTGAATTTCCCCCATCAGAACGACATTCTCCTTTAGATAGGCAGACCAGACCTGTACAGTATATTTCAGGGCTCTAAATAACTGGAGAACAAGTATCTACTTTCATACTCAAACCCTTTTGTAGGAAAGGCCAATGGTTGACTTCCTAATAGCTTGCAAAATCCACACATTAATTTCTGGTGCTATACATACAAGGATACTTTTACATGGATTTATCATGTCTTTCAGGTAGTTTTGGTAATATCAGTCACAGGACTAGATCGAGTTTACCTATTTCACCCACACTAAAGGCTCTAAATTTGGCTTGAGCCACTGTAGAATTGTGCTGTTAATAGATGAACTAGAGTACAGAATACACATAAAGCAATGAAGTAAATTGTATTCATACATTTTGAATTCACCCTTGTTTTCTCATAAAACTACCTCCCATTAAGATTCATTTTCTGATAGTTATTGGTGAAATATTGTATGAACACTTCACTGTTTATTCCAGCAGAAGTCATTCTGTTAATTGAAGTAACAGTCCATAGGAATTATTCAGTTGAAAATGTAAGTCATGCCATGAAGTGGCCACATCCAGTGTCTGAATAATAAGCTATGTCTTGGGTGTGTATTGGAAACAAAACTATGTCACTGTTAGATTTTTAAAAAATTAAACTATAAATCCTGCAATGCTGCAGTGGGCTTGCATTCACTGCACTACTTGTGGTCAAGTGATCAACTTGTTGTGAGAAGTGGCTTGTGATTCTGTAAGGATGTTGAGTCCATAAGGAAATTCTGACGTGAGTACATTAAACTTTTGCGTTATTCCTGTTCACACTGTCCTTGGCTATCTGTGCAAAATATGGGTAACACTGAGAGTTTGGCAATCAAAGATGTGATAGCTCTAGAAGTTTATCTCTATGGCCCTTGTGATGCACTCAAAAAAGATTGGGATGCTTTGAGTTGACGTGTACTGCTGTGGCTCTCATGGCATACTTAGAAGTGATTACTCTCTCTTTCTAGCTCAATCCACATCTTGGTGCACTTCAATTAACTATTGTGGTGCTGTTCTTTGAGCCTTCAGACATCAACTGCATTAACCTATATTATGGCAGTGGCCCAGTGGTTAAGTTCCCATACTGGATATCTGGTTAAAATCCCATTGCAGCAACTGTGAACTTTAAATCCAGTTTCTGATTTCTAAGTTTGATTTGAAAAAAAATCTGAATAAGATTTGTTATCACTGACATTTTGTGAAATTTGTTGTTTAGCAGCAGCAGTACAGTGCAAAACATCAACAATTAAAGCTACCAAAATAAATAATGCAAAAGAGGATTAACGAGGTGTTCATGACCATTCAGAAGTTTGATGATGGAGGGGTAGAAACTGGTCCTAAGATGTTAAAAGTCGGTTTTCAGGCTCCTGTGCTTCCTCCCTGATGGTAGTATTGCAACGAGAGCATGTTCCGGATAGTGAAGGCACTACCTCTTAGAGATATTCTCGATGTCGGGGAGGGTTGTGCCCATGATGGAGCTGGCTGAGTCGACAACCCTGATCCTGTGTGTTGGAAGCTCCATACCAGGCTATGAAGCAATCAGTCGGAGTGCTCCTCACTCTACATCTGTCGAAATATGCAGTCTTTGGTAACATACAGGCCTATGAAAACTGTTGACACCTCTGCTGACACCTCCTTTCTTTTTATTGACCCCACACCAATTGCCGCGTATCAAAATGATGCCAATAAGCACCCGAGCTCCTTGTGCTGCGTCATCAATGAACAACCTCTTGTGCTATTTGTCACGTGGCTGGAGAAAATCTGTGCCTTGACCAATATTGCTCTAGAGTAGGGAGATACAGTCAGACAATTACACCTTTTTCTTTCTACCCACACATATACCAAGCACTTAGCTTTTCTTTTCCTCCAAACCCTATTGACTATTCATTTATCATTAAATGCTTTATATATGGTATGCCTTTGAGAAGACTGTTTTGTTTTCTTGTAAGTGAAGTTATCCAATTACTTGCCGGTTACAGCTATGCAATTAGTGCTTTTCCAAGTCAAGAGATTGGTAGACATTTTTTTTTGTAGATGTATCAAAGATCTACTAACCTATTCAGAATAAAACATTTTCCATGAAGGTATTCATCAAAATTTCAGCATGTATGTTGTATACATTTCTCTGACATTAAATTTGACCTTTGAACCTTTGAAAACTTTATTTCCTGAGTTTGGCAAAATTTGACAAACTTTCCAAGTATATTCTAAAGATTATTGATAAAGCCATAGAATCAAAAATTGTGCAGCAGAGGAGTGGGCCTTTTCATTCAATACCATGTGTTGCTTTAAGGTTACTTCCATAATGGACTTAATGTACTAACCTTACTTAGTTTGGCATATTCTGTTTGGGGTTATTATCGTGATTAGACTGTTATGGTGATACTGAGATAGTAATTTCTTGATGTTCTCCTTTTTTAATAACAATTGTATGTATTTTCATTACAATCTTTATTTGCCCTTTTTCTGTGGTGGGGTATCGTGGAGGATAGGTCTTGATGCAGGCTTATTCAATCATATGACTTCAGAGGTTGGAGCAATGATTTCTGACTGGTAATAATATTGCACACCCAACAAAAAGATTATCTGAAGCAATCTTATTGTGGTGCATATTTTGTAGGATATCAGTGTATAGTGTGCAAATGATTTTAATCACCCCTCTATCTTTGAAAGATAATACTGATTTTCAAATGAACACTTGTAAACCTACAATAAACCTGGAATTTGCACCCAAGCTCAATTGCATCTCTAATATTATTCGTGATCTGCACAGAATTGTGTGCGTGGTTCATTTCCATAACTGAGTCTGTTGGGAAAAGAGTGCCGAGCAAGAAGGCTTGCTCCAAATGATAGGTCTTGACTCAAAAAGTCAACTGTTCACACTTCCCTTCATAGATGCAACCTGATCTTCTAGGATGGTAACAAGTAGTGTAATCTAATAAAAAATATATTCCTTGCACAGCTGGTTAGCATTCTCAGTAAAAATAGCACTATTTTGTCTTTGCTTCATGATCCAGCCAAAGACATAATGCCGTTTTCTGAGGTAAGACTACTATTTAACTAAGAAACTGAACTTGAAAGATCTGTTCTGGTTGTAAGGAATGTCCAGAAACAAGATTGAAAATTGGTGTTGGGTCAAAGTGAATATGTAAGAAGAAAAATTGCAAGTTATATCATGTAGATTTCATCTTTTTGCCACTAACAAATAATGGATGATATGTATAACTTTGCTTCTCTCAGGAGAATTGAATGGGGTCAAAAATGTACATGATATTAATGTTTTTGTATATTCCTCTGTAACCTAATTAAAAATTCATCTCCGATTAATAGATCAGCCTCCATTTTCTAGTACTGTAATTTCAGTGAGTAATCTTATTTTGCTCTGGTATCAAAGTGTCCAAACTTGACGACGAGTTTGCAGTCTGAAGGTAATAAAGATTGTTGCAGAAAACGCTGATACCAAAAAAAAGAGAAAATTTTTGTTTCCATTCCCCAGTGTTGACATTCATCATCACGTTTCATTTATCTTTCCTTTATTTAACTTGTGCAGAACTTTGAGGTAAATTCACTTTTATTATTGTTTTGCTGAATTGAAATTTTATAATTTATTAATGATTTAATATTTTCTGCAGAGTAATTGAAGAATAATTGATTTAAGCGAAGACTTAAACTGAAATTTGGCTCTAAATGCTTTATTGATTGTAGGTATATTTTATTAATATATCTATGTAAAATTGATAGTAAGTTGTATTGACCTAGGTGAGTGTTGTTACTTTTAAGGATCAATGAGGTAGTCAAAGCTGGTATAAAGCTATAAAGGTTGTATATGAAAGGGAGTTGGAAGAGCTTCAATGCATATGAAAATCTCCAGCATCAGACTCCATAAGATTCAGTGCAAACAGGCACAGTCAGTTCAAAACTGTATTAGTTTCATGCATAATTCCTGAGGATTCTAATATTAAAAATAGGAGACTTATTGATGAAGATAATACTTAAAACTTGTATAACAGTGGTAACTTTGATACCACAAAGCAGGACAAATCTATTCTGCCCAGTTATTGTCTGTCAATCTAAATCATCAGCAAATGATTGAAAGTGTCCTTGATAAGGAAACTTGCCTGTCATTGATTCTTAGTTTGGGTTCCGCTCTGCTCAACCACATACAGTTCTGATTCCAGACTGGGCAAAGGAGCAGACTTCCATTGGTTATGTAAATATGGCTAGCCCAGAGATGAAGGTAAACTTGGGTTTTCAAAAGCTAAGGAGCATAATTTCAGAATAATAGGTGGCCCATTTAAAATGGAGATGAGGAAGTGCTCCCGAACTTTATGTCTATGGAATTTTTTGTTATACCAGAAAGTGGTCTTGTTGTTGAATATATTCCAGGTGGAGATTGACAGAAATGAGAACTACAGGAAGTTGAGTCTGAAGAGAGCAGAAAACTGATGTTGATCCATGTTCTTACTGCTTGGCAGAGCAGGTTTAAGGGGCTGATTGACCTAAAACTTCTGCTTCCTATGTTTTCATAAAATTTGAACTAATATTTTTCCACTGTCAACGGTGATTGAAAATAGCTCTTAATTATTACTGAGGGTTGAAGCAATGCTGATCCAAAGCAACTGTTAATTCCAATGATGCCATTAAAAGGTAGATATTCAAATGTTTCATCCGTTATAGTCATATGTTTGGAATTTCCCAGAGCTGCTGGTAACTATTCTCTGGTGTACATGTAAAATCCAAAATCCAAAAATACAAGATATTCTTGAGTATTCAGTGTTCCTTCAATCCCTAAGGTATTAATCTTGAAGTCAGATAAGTTCCATTCATGGCTTTAGAGTGAGGGAATTGTAGCACAATCATTTGTGGATGTTAATACAAAAAAATCAGCATAGTTTTGATTTAAGACATGCTCGAAGCTGACTAAAATAACTGAAGACAATAGGGTGTAAAACAGAAAATAGTATTGAGGTTCTGTAGAATTTCTGGGTTTTTATTTTTGGATTACCATTTATCTCATTAAGAGTTAATTTTGTCCCAAGTTTAGTTAAGTAAATAGGCTTTAGTTTTCATGAGCATTCAATGTAGAATTCTGAACAGATGGGAAATGATGATTGCAGGAAAATGAGAAATAAGGTAGGGAGAATTTTAGCATAATAATTTCTGTTATGAAAATAGAATTTTCCTTGCAGGAGTGGAATGAAATTGTGGCACAATGTACAGATTAAATGGGCATGAATTTGATTTATTTTATTTAAAAGAATTAAATGAAAAAATGAAAAAGTTGTTCAGTGGAACTAAGTGCAAGGTCAAATAAATTGTGGTTATATATTTAAAATATTGTATTAAATTGGGATTGTGTTTTTGGCATATTTAATCATGACACTCTTACTAATTAAGAACCTATCAATCTCCATTTTAAATATACTCAATGACTTGGCCTCCACATCTGTCTGTGGCAGTGAATTCCATAGGCTCACTACCTTCTGGCTGAAGAAATTTCTCCTCATCTCCATTCTAAAGAGATGTCTTTCCATTCTGAGGCTGTGCCCTCTAGTCCTAGGTTCTCCCACTATTGGAAACACCCTCTCCAGATCCACTCTTATCTAGCCCATTCAATATTCGGTAGGAGGAAAGGAAAGGAATAATGAGGCAGTGTTCTTCAGTTTCTGGACTCGTTAGAGGGGAAGAAGCAGTTCTTGAATCATTGAGTGTAGGTCTGAATTGAAAAGAGAAAACTGCTGGGCAGCTCCTTTGTGAAGTAAATAGGAAAGTGACTGAAAGTAAATGAATTCAATATTAAATCAAGTAGAGAAAGGAAAATCAATTTGGAAAGAGTAATTAGAACAGAGGAAGGAGACATAAAGGAAATGGAGAAAGATAGTTAAAATATATTTGAAAATGCCTAACAATAACTATTACCTGTAGAAATAAGAATCCAAACTGTTAAAAGTTAATTTCCAATCAGCAAGCCATGTTAAACAACAACTAACACAAATGTACTTGTGTGGAGTTTATCCTTTGTATTGAGTTTAGTTTAAAACAGGCATGCAGGTAGAGCAACTTTTGATGTCGTGGCAAAAAGCAAACAGTGGAATCACTGCATCTCCGACACAGTGTTTTTGCCCTTCAATTAAAGCTGCTGCATTATTTATCTGTAATCAATATCCACAAATGACGTTAACTTTTCTTTTGACATCAAAATCATGCTCAATATATGCACAGCAGTATCTGAAGCATCAGCTTGACAAATTCATTTGCGCAGTGTCTCACTTAATAACTTGACATTCCACTGCAAGGTTACAGTGCCAATGTGCTGAGGCTAAGTTTACAGTAAAAGTGACGCCTTTAAACTTTCAGTGTTATATTTACAGAATGAAGCTGTTAGCATAAAATTAGTTAACCTTGAAACTGGAGTTATCTGTCGTATAAATGCTTGATCCATCTTTTATAAGCTTCGTTGAATATTTTTGGTCAGTCATCTGCATTATCCTAACAACGGTGGAATTCGTGTGTGAGTACGACAGTGAAATCTTTGTTGCCGTAGATTCCAATGCAATGTTCTCATGTGATCTAAGAATTAACAGGTTGTTATTATTTTCTGGATAAATGTAACGAATGCTCTTTTATCACTAAACACATCAATTAATGTGGTTAATTTGAAATTTAACTCTGTCAGACTTGCTCCATATTGTGGCTCCTTGGATGAACCATGTTTTCACTGATTCAGGCTTATGAGTGACATCTTGGTAGCCATTGTGTCAGTGTTAATTGAAAAAGATCAATGCATCCGTGGCCCTTCTCAGCAGTACTAGTGTATATCTCGTCAGTCAGGCTACTGTTGGTCTGGGTTTTGTAGGGAAATGTTATTGTTTCCTCACAGTAATAAAGCAATGTATTGCTTGAATTTTGCAACATCAGTATTTCTGCGCAGCTGTGGAAATCCCAAGTGCTTTCTAATGTTGAATGGCTCCTTGAGTCCAGTAAGTGAGTACAAAGTTGTGAATATATCTGAACCCTTAGTTGTAGATGTGCACAATCACCCTGCACATGGGGACTGCCTTTACATTTATTTCATTGTGAACGATGGCAAGGGAGAAAGGTAAGCATTCATGTTTTTTCTGAACAGTTTAAATTTACTTAAAATTATTTGCATATTGATTTAAAAAATAGCCTATTTGTATACTTGTTAATTCTGGTGTTTTGCGACTCAACTGGCTTTCCAAGGTTGTATTCTTGCTCTGTAACTCCATGATGCCATGGATGACCTTATCAGGGCTGCTCTGTGAGGAGTTGTGTTTGTCCCTTGGGTGAGTTGCATGAGGTAAATATGAATATTTTCTGAAGTCACAAGTGAGTGGAGACAATATTCAAATGAATGGTTAAATAGATTTAAGTAGCTATAGCTGATGCTTAACTGAGAAGGTGCATATGAATTGTATTCTAAGGCTCAGGACATGAGGAAATCCGCATGGTTCCTGGTGCATTCCTTAATGTCCCCAGGGTGTTCTGTGTTTCCTTGGTGCAGTCATTTAAGGATCTGATGGCCAGCAATGTGAATTCTACCCATTATAATCTCAGGTACCCTGAAGCTACCTTTGGGACATATACATAAACCTGTGTCTAACAGGTTTATGTATATAAAATCCGGAAAACTTAATTTAGCTTTAGTAAAATCTTGGCTAACGTGTCATGTGCAGATGACCAAAAAATATCAGATCAAAAGATATTGGTTTGATTAAAAGCTAGCTAACTAACAAGTGATACCTAGGACACCAATAGACACATATTAATCATATCTGATATACTGTATACATCGGTAAAAGATGCAGATAATTTTTACGTAAGATAGAAAATGTTGGTATCTAAAGGGATTTGGGTAACCTTGTATTTAAATACCGTAATTGAAATGTGCTATTAGGATAGGAAATGATATCCCGTCCTTATTGCTGAATGATTTGAGCACAGGAGGAAAGATATCTTAATTCTTGCATGCTCTTAATGAAACCTCACTTTGAGTGTTGTATATGACATTGCTGTCCTTAAATAAATGAGGATATACATGCTGTAGTGTGGCAGAGATTCATCAGATGGTTTTCTGGTTTGTTATTGTGAAGAAATTGAATGGAAGGTGACCTCTTATGTATTAGATCATAAGACACAGGAGCAGAGTTCAGCCTTTCAGCCCATGGAGTCTGCTCTACCATTCTATCATGGCTGATCCATTATCCCTTTTTCCTGCACTGTCCTAATAACCTTTAACACCCTGACTAATCAAGAACTTATCAACTTCCGCTTCAAATATACTCAAAAACTTGGCCTCCACAGCAGTTTGTGGTAATGAATTCCACAGATTCACCACACCTTTTTTTCCTTTCCTTTCTTTATAATCTGCTCAACAAGGACAGCAGAGGTGCCCGACAGGATAGTTGAATGCTCCTCTTGTAGGATGTGGGAAGGCAGGGAGACCTCCAGTGGCCCTAACGACTACAGCTGTGAGAACTGAATCCAGCTGCAGCTTCTAACAATCTGCATTAAGGAGTTGGAGCTGGAACTGGATGAACTCCAGCTCATTCAGGAGGCTGAAGGGGTGATGGATAGGGCATATAGAGAGGTAGTTAGACCCAAGGTGCAGGACACAGGAACTGGGTGACAGTCAGGAAGGGGAAAGGAGTTAAGGAGTCAGTGCAGAGTTCCCACTAAACAGGTATACCACTTTGGATATTGTTGGGGGGAATGGGAGATGACCTAATATTTGGGACTGAGCACTGAATCTGCCTCGGACTCAGAAGGGAAGTGGGAAGAAGAGACATGCTGTGGTGATAGGGGATTCGTTAGTTAGGGGAGTGGACAGGAGGTTCTGTGGGCGAGAATGAGATTCTCAGATGGTATGTTACTTCCTGGGTGCCAGGGTCCGACCCTGTTCAGATTACAGGTGTTTGCTACCCTGAGGCAAATGATGGTGGATAAAACCCCAAGGCCTGACAAGGTGTTCCCTTGGACCCCGTGGGAGGCAAGTGCAGAAATTGAGATTTTTTAAAAAACTGTGGCGCTAGGAGAGATACCAGAGGACTGGAGGATAGTTAATATTGTTCTGCTCTTTAAAATAGGTTCTAAGCATAAACCATGAAATTATGGGCCAGTGAGTCTGATATCAATTGTGGAAAAATTATTGGAAGGTATTTTAAGGGTCCCGATATGTAAGTATTTGGATGAACAAGGATTGATTAAGGATAGTTATCATGGCTTTGTGTATGTTAGGTCATGTCTAACCATTCTTAAAGTTTTTTGCGCAAGTTACAAGGAAAGTGGATGAAAGCAAGACAGTGGATGTTCTCTACATAGACTTGAGTAAGGCATTTGACAAGGTCCTACATGGGAGGCTGGTCAAGAAGGTTCAGTCACTTGGCATTCAAGATGAGGCAGTAAATTGAATTAGGCATTGGCTTTGCAGGAGATGCCAGAGAGTGGTAGTAGATGTTTTCCTTTCTGGTTGGAGGCGTGTGACTTGTGGAGTGCTACAGGGATTGGTGCTGGGTCCATTATTGTTTGTCATGTGTATCAATGATCTGGATGATAATGTGGCTAACTGGATCAGCAAATTTGTGGATGACATCAAGATTGGGGATGTAGTGGACAGTGGGGAAGGCTATCGTGGCTTGCAGAGGGATCTGCATCAGTTGGAAAAATAGAATAAAGATGACAGATGGAATTTAATGCAGAAAAGTGTGAGACTTTGCACTTTGGTAGGACCAACCAGTGAGTGGTAGGGAATTGAGGAGTGTGGTAGATCAAAGGGATCTGGGAATATAGGTCCATAAGTCACAGGTAGATGGGTTCATAAAGAAAGTTTTGCACATTGACCTTTATAAATGAATGTATTGAGTACTGAAGATGGGATGTTATGTTGAAGTTGTGTAAGACATTGGTGAGGCTAATTTGGAATATTGTGAAAACTTTTGGTCACCTACTCACAGGAAGGATGTAAACAAGGTTGAGGGAGTACAGAGAAAATTTACAAGGATGTCACCATGAGGACCTGAGTTATAAGGAAAGCTTGAAAAGGTTAGGGCTGTATTCTTCAGAACGTAGAAGACTGAGAGGAGATTTGATAAAAGTATACAAAATTATGAGGAGTATAGATGGGGTAAATGCAAGCAGGATTTTTCCATTGAGGTTTTATGGGACTACAACCAGAAGTCATAGGTTAAGTTGAAGGGTGAGAAGTTTAAGGGGAACATGAGTGGAAGCTGCTTCACCCAGCAGGTCAAGAGAGTGTGGAATGAGCTGCCAGTGCAAGTGCTGTATTTGAGCTTGGTTTCAATGTTTAAGAGAAGTTTGGATAGGTACATGGATAGTAGGGGTATGGAGCGCCATGGTCCCAGTGCAGGTCAATGGGAGTAGGCAGCTTAAGTGGTTTTGGCATGGACTAGATGGGCCGAAGGTCCTGTTTCTGTGCTGTAGTTCTCTTTGACTCTGGCTGAAGAAATTCCTCCATCTCTGTGCTAAATGAGCATCTTTCCATTCTTGGGACCCTCTCCAATGCCAGCACATCTTTTCTTAGATAAAGGGCCCAAAACTGCTCACAATATTCCAAATGCAGTCTGACCAATGCATTATAAAGCCTCAGTATTACATTCTTGCTCTTATATTCTAGTTCTCTTGAAATGAATGCTAACATTGCATTTGCTTTCCTTACCATTGACTCAACCTGCAGGTTAACCTTCAGGGAATCCAGCACAAAGACCCTGAAGTTCCTTTGTACCTCTGGTTTTTGAATTTTCTCTGTTTAGAAATAGTGTACACTTTTATTCCTTCTATCAAAGTGCATGGCGATACACTTCTCGACACTTTATTTCATCTGCCACTCCTTTGCTCATTCTCCCAATCTAAGTCTTCCTGCAAACTCCCTGCTTCCTCAACACTACTTGCCCCTCTATCTATCTTTATATTTTCTGCAAACTTGGACAGAAAGCCACCATCAATTCCCTCATCCAAGTTATTGACATATAACAAGAAAATTAAAGTGATGACACTAAGGTTGGGGGTGTTGTGGATAGTGTGGAGGGCTGTCAGAGGTTACAGTGGGACATCAATAGGATGCAAAACTGGGCTGAGAAGTGGCAGATGGAGTTCAACATAGATGAGTGTGAGGTGGTTCATTATGGTATGTCAAATATGATGGCAGAATATAGTATTAATGATAAGACTCTTGGCAGTGTAGAAGATCAGAGGGATCTTGGGGTCCGAGTCCATAGGACACTCAAAGCTTCTGGGCAGGCTGAATGTGGTTAAGAAGGCATATGGTGCATTGGCCTTCATCAACTGTGGGATTGAAATTAAGAGCCAAGAGGTAATGTTACAGCTTTATAGGACCCTGGTCAGATCCCACATGGAGTACTGGGCTGAGTTCTGGTCACCCCACTACAGGAACGATGGGGAAACGATAGAAAGGTGCAGAGGAGACTTACAAGGTTGTTGCCCAGATTGGGGAGCATGCCTTATGAGAATAGGTTGAGTGAACAAGGCCTTTTCTCCTTGGAGCGGTGGAGGATGAGAGGTGACCTGACAGAGGTGTATAAAATAATGAGAGGCATTGATCGTGTGGATAGTCAGAGGCTTTTTCCCAGGGCTGAAATGGTTAACATGAGAGGGCACAGCTTTAAGGTGCTTGAAAGTAGGTACAGAGGAGATGTCGGGTAACTTTTTTACACAGTAAGTGGTGAGTGCGTGGAATGGGCTGCTGGTGACGGTGGTGGAGGCGGATACGATAGGGTCTTTTAAGAGACTCTTGGATAGGTACGTGGAGCTTAGAAAAATAGAGGGCTCTGGGTAACCATAGGTAATTTCTAAAGTAAGTACATGTTGCCATGGACGGCAGTGGAGGTCAAGTCATTGGGTGTATTTAAGGCAGAGATTGATAGGTATCTGAGTAGCCAGGGCATGAAAGGTTATGGTGAGAAGGTGGGGGAGTGGGACTAAATGGGACAATGGATCAGCTCATGATAAAATGGCGGAGCAGACTCAATGGGCCGAATAGCCGACTTCTGCTCCTTTGTCTCATGGTCTTAAGTTCGGCATAGCATTGTGGGCCTAAGGGCCTGTATTGTGCTGTAGGTTTTCTATGTTTTTAAAAGAAGTGGTCTCAATACCAGCCCCTGCAGAACACCACTAGTCACTGACAGCCAACTGGAAGTGGCTCCCTTTATTCCCACTCTTTGCTCCCTGCCAGTCAGCCAATCTTCTTTCCATGCTGGAACTTTTCCTGTAATACCATGGACACTTATCTTGTTAAGCAGCCTCATGCCTGGCGCCTTGGCAAAGGTGTTCTAAAAATTCAAGTACTGTAAACAACATTCACTGACTCTCCATTGTCTATCCTGCCTGTTACTTCCTCAAAAAATTCAACAGATTTGTCAGGCAAGATTTTCTCTTAAGGAAACCATGCTGACCTTGGCTTGTTTAATCATGTGCCTCCAAGTACTTCAGCACCTCATTCTAAACAATTGACTCTGGTATCTTCTTACCAGTGAAGTCAGGCTAACTGGCCTGTAAATTTCTTTTCTTCTGCCTCTCTCCCTTCTTGAAGAGTGGAGTGACATTTTCAATTTTCCTGTCCTCTGGAACCATGCCAGAATCTTGTGATTCTTGAAAGATCATTGCTTATGCCTCCATAATCTCTCCAGCTACGTCTTTTAGAACCCTGGTGTGTAGTCCAGCTGACCCAAGTGATTTATTTACTTTCAGACCTTTCAGCTTCCCAAGCACCTTCTCCTTAGTAATAGCAACTATACTCACATCTGCCTCGTTACACTCCTGAATTTCTGGCGTACTGCTAGTGTTTTCTGCAGTGAAGAGTGATGCAAAATAATTAAGTTCATTGGTGGTAATTTCTTTGTCCCCCATTGCTACCTGCTCAGCATTATTTTCCAGTGGTCCGATATCCACTGACACCTCCCTTTACTCTTCATATATTTGGGGAAAAAAAACTTTTTGTATCCTCTTTAATATTATTGGCTAGCTTACCTTCATATTTCATCTTGTATCTCCTTATGGCTTTTTTAGTTACCTTCTGTTGATATTTAAAAGTTTCCCAATCTTCTAACTTCCCACTAATTTTTGCCCTCACTTTTGTTTTTATGCTGTCTTTGACTTGTCAGCCACAGTTGCCTTATCATCCCTTTAGAATACCTCTTCATCTTTTTTGCCGCTTCTGAATTACCTCCAGAAATTACAACCATTGCTGTTCTCCCATCATCCCTGATTGTATCCCTGTACAATCAACTTTGTTTAGATCCCCTCTCATGCCTCTCTAATTCTCTTTACTCCACTGTAATACTTATACATTTGACTTTCAAGTCAAATCAAGACACTTCAACCAGAACTGCTGTTACAGAACATAGTAAAAATGAGACAACGTTTTCTAGGACCATGGTGCTACATGAAACAATACAAAAAGTACACTGAACTACATAAGGGAAAAAAACACAAAAACTACACTAGACTACAGACCTATCCAGGACTGCATAAAGTGCACAAAACAGTGCAGCCACTACAATAAATAATAATAAATAATAAACAAGACAGTAGGCACAGTAGAGGGTATAGTAGGTTGGTGTCAGTCCAGGCTCTAGGTACTGAGGAGTCTGATGGCTTGGGGGAAGAAACTGTTACATAGTCTGATCGTGAGAGCCTGAATGCTTTGGTGCCTTTTTCCAGATGGCAGGAGGGAGAAGAGTTTGTATGAGGGGTGCGTGGGGTCCTTCATAATGCTGTTTGCTTTACGGATGCAGCATGTGGTGTAAATGTCTGTGATGGCAGGAAGAGAAGACCCCAATGATCTTCTCAGCTGACCTCACTATCCGCTGCAGAGTCTTGTGATCCGAGATGGTGCAATTTCCGAACCAGGCAGTGATGCAGCTGCTCAGGATGCTCTCAATACAACCTCTGTAGAATGTGGTGAGGATAGGGAGTGGGAGATGGACTTTTCTCAGCCTTCGCAGAAAGTAGAGACGCTGCTGGGCTCTCTTTGCTATGGAGCTGGTGTTGAGGGACCAGGTGAGATTCTCCACCAGGTGAACACCAAGAAATTTGGTGCTCTTAATGATCTCTACGGAGCAGTCGTCGATGTTCAGCAGAGAGTGGTTGCTCCGTGCTCTCCTGAATTCAACAACAAGCTCTTTTGTTTACATTCAGAGACAGGTTGTTGGCTGTGCACCAGTCCGTTAGCCGCTGCACCTCCTTTCTGTATGCTGACTCATCATTCTTGCTGATGAGACCCACCACGGTCATGTTATCGGTGAACTTGATGATGTGGTTCGAGCTGTGTGTTGCAGCACAGTCGTGGGTCAGCAGAGTGAACAGCAGTGGACTGAGTTCACAGCCCTGGGGGGTCCCCGTGCTCAGTGTGATGGTGTTGGAGATGCTGCTTCCAATCCCGACTGACTGAGGTCTCCCAGTCAGGAAGTCTAGGATCCAGTTGCAGGGGGATGTGTTCCGGCCCAGTAGGCTCAGCTTTCCAATCAGTTTCTGAGGAATGATTGTGTTGAATGCTGAACTGAAGTCTATGAACAGCATTCGAACATACGTGTCTTTTTTGTCCAGGTGGGTTAGGGCGAGGTGGAGGGTGATGGCAATGGCGTCATCTGTTGAACGGTTGGGATGGTACGCGAACTGCAGGGGTCCAGTGAGGGGGGCAGCAGAGTCTTGATGTGCCTCATGACGAGCCTCTCAAAACACTTCATGATGACGGATGTGAGTGCAACGGGACGGTAGTCGTTGAGGCAGGACATTGAAGACTTCTTCAGCACAGGGACGATGGTGGCGGCCTTGAAGTACGTAGTAATGATGGCGCTGCTCAGGGAGACGTTGAAGATAGGAACGATGGTGCTGCTCAGGGAGATGTTGAAGATTTTCTTCTATGTCAGCAAACCCTTCTTAGATAGGAAGCCCAAAACTGTTTGTAATACTCAAGGTAAGGCCTCACCACTGCTTAAAAAGCTTCAATATCACATCCCTGCTCTTATAGTCTAGACCACTTGAAATGAATGCTAACATTGCATTTGCCTTCCTCACCACTGACTCAACACCTTTAGGGTATTCTGTACAAGGTCTCCCAAGTCTCTTTGCATTTCAGATTTTTGGATTTTCTCCCTGTTTAGAAAATAGCCTGCACATTTATTTCTTCTACCAAAGTGCTTGACTATGCATTTTCTAACATTGTATTTCACTTGTCACTTGCTTACCCATTCTCCTAATCTGTCTAAGTCCCTCTGCAGCCTACCTGTTTCCTCAACACTACCTGCTCCTCCACCAATCTTCGTATCATCTGTAAACTTGGCAACAAAGTCATCTATTCCATCATCTAAATCACTGATTAAAAAGAAGTGGTCCCAACACCGACTCCTGCAGAACACCACTAGTCACTTGAATGTTAAGCTTCCAGCTATGATCTGTTTTCAGCTATGACTCCATGTTGCCAATCTCTAACTGCACTACAAGATCATCTGTATACATATTCTGTATATGGTGGCATTCAAGTGTAACACCTTCAGTTCTGCAGTCATCATCTTTTTCGATTTTTGTCCCAACGTTCTACTTCAACTCATCCCATTGACTCCAATTTTGCCCCTCACCTGCCTGTCTTTCTTCACAGTCTCACTACACGTTGCATCTAATTGTACACTAACTGCCCCATCCTCAGCCCTATCTTTCAAGTTCTCATTCACCCGCCAAATTAGTTGTAACCCTTCCCCAAAGATCTAGCAAATGAGGATATTGGTCCCCCTGGGTTCAGGTGTAATCCGTCTGTTTTGTACAGATCCTACATACCCCAGAAGAGATCTCAATGATCCAGAAGTCTGAAACCTTCCCCCCCACCCCCGCACCAGTTCCTCAGCCACTTATTCATCTGCGTTATCATCCTATTCCTGCCCTGACTAATACGTGGCACTGAGTGTATTCCAGAGATTACTACTGTACCTTGGAGGTCCTGCTCTTCTGCCTCTTCCCTAACTCCCTATATTCAAGAGTGTAGGACCTCTTTTCCCCCTTCCTACCTGTATTATTGGTTCGAATGTGCTCTATGACCTCGAGCTGCTCACCCTCCCTCTTGAGAAGATTCTGTGGCTGCTCTGAGATCTTTTACCATAGCACCTGGTACGGAATTCGCAACCCTGGCATCTCTTTCGTGGCCACAGAATCTCCTGTCCAACCCCCTAACTACCGAGTCTCATACACTCTTGCTCTACCTGACTTTGCCTTTCCCTGCTGTGCCTTGGTGCTGCCAAGGTGCCAGGCTGCTGGTGCTGTGCCCTGATAGGTCACCCCACCCCCTCCCTAGCAGTATCGAAAGAGGTATACTTGTTGCTGAGGGGAAGGGCCACATAGGAACCCTGCATTGATTGCTTACTCCCTTTACTTCTCTTGATGGTGACCCATATACTACCTGAAGCCCACACTTTGGGTGTGACCACCTCAGTAAAATCTCATCTGAGGGTTTCAGCCTCCTGGATGGCCCTGAGTACATCCAGCTCCAGCTCCAGTTCCTTAACCTTGACAGTCAGGAGCTGAAGTTGGGTGCACTTTCTGCAGATGTGGTCATCAGGGAGACCATTAGGTACCCTGCAATCCCACACCTCATGGGAGGAGCATTCTTTGTTATACTTTTGGCTCTAAAGCTTAACTTCAATAATCAATGAAACAATTCCAAATGACATTACCTCGTTAGCCTATGCCTGTTCTTGCTGAAGCCTGTGGAGTGAAAGCCTGCCCACGCTAATATTGGCCCACTCCAACGATACTGCATTCTTTGTGGGCTCAGTAGTACATCGACAGAAAATGTTTCACTTGGGCAAGAGTTTGGAGCCAGAGGCCACTGTTGAGAGGTAAGAAAAGTCTTTGTATCGAAACAGGTAAATCTTCAGAATTCTGTAACCTGGAGGCCAGCGGAATCTCAGTCAGTGAGAGAGTTTAGAATGTAGATCAATAATTTTCTGATATTGAAGGGATCAAGGGATATGGGCATAATGCTGTAAAATGGTGGGAAGTTTAAAAAAAAAAATCAAAGTTCAAAAAATTAATTTATTATCAAAGTCACCATATTTAGTTTCGAGCTTAATTTTCTTATGGGCATACTCAATAAATTCATTGAATAAGAACCATAAAAGAGTTAATGCAAAAGTGCACCAACTTGGGCATTCAATCAGTGTATGAAAGACAACAAACTGTGCAAATATAAAAAGAAAGAAATAATAAATATTGAGAACATGAGATGAAGAGTTCTTGAAAGGGTTGTGGAAACATTTCCATGATGGGGCAACCGAAGTGAAGTTATCCCCTTTGATTCAAGATCCTGATGGTTGAGGGGCAGTAACTGTTCCTGAGCCTGGTGGTTTGAGTCCTAAGGTCCCTGTACTATCTTCCTGACGGCAGCACCGGGAACAGAGCATGTCCTGAGTGATAGGGTCCCTGATGACGGATGCTGCTTTCATTTTAGCCATGATCATGAAAGGCAACTGAAGCTCAAGCATTCTGAAGGCATACCGGTGTTCTTAAAAATGTTATAAAATAACGTTTTAAAAAAATTTCTAAGGTGTGATTTGCCAACTTATACTGACTTGTTGGAAATATTGTTTGTGCATTTGATGTATTGGTTTTGTCACATCAATAAATGGGTGTTACATTACTAAAAAAGGCAAAGACACTATTTTGTTAATACTACAGAACAAGAGTACTGTAGTGTAAGGTTTTTGAGATATTTATTACTTTATTCAGTGAATACACTTTAGTAATTTGTATATTTTCCAAACCAAGCAACAGATCCATTGTGGCTAAGTGAAAATCCTAGAGTCTATGCTGAACTTAGTTAGTTAGCATCCTTTTCTCTGATTTGCATCAGAATTGGGATTGTACTGTGGACGTCTCAACAATCCTGGTAGTGCTGATTGATTGCATGGAGGCTTTATCTAATCCCTAATTGGGTGAGAACCATATACTGATGACCTGAGAGGTCAAAGCTTGCTTAACCAGCAGTGGGATTTACAATGATGAGCTGGTAGGTGTGGCATGCTACTTATCCCTTCACATGGTGGCCTCCATCGTGAAGGATCTCATGAAAAACACGTGGTGATGGAGCCTGTGTAAAGCCAAGCAGGAGAAATCTATCAAGTTTATTGATATATACAGTACTAGGCCATTACACCAATAAGCTTATAGAGGTTTCATGGTACAGTCAATAACACCAATGTCAGAGCCATCCCACATGATTACTGCCCTGCATATATTTCTTGCATTGGAAGAGAGTGTAGTGCACCATTACTTGGACAGTATGAGTTGATGTATTAACCTGGACGTGACTTGGTGTCTGATGGAATTCCTTAAGTGTGCTTGAGACCATCCAGAATCTGTACTCCTGCATTTCTACCCCAGACCCCTTGCTTGAAGGTATTGGTCCATGGCATAAGAAGGTTGGGAACTCAGATTTTTAAAGTTTTTCAAAAGTTTACCTAATGCAAGATGTGTTGCTGAGAAATCTTGGAGTGCAGTCCCTCAATGACTCAAATGCAGCATGATTTAGGGAGATGTTGTTTATGAAGAGATATTGGATGATTGAATTTATCATCCAAAGAGTAAAATATAAGATGAGGAAAACCCACCTTCATTTCTGGACAACACATTTCACGAAGCTGTGGTAGCATCAAAGAGAGTGCCAAGGAGAGTTATGAAGATTGTTCCTGGACTGAAGCATTTTAGCTCTGAGATGAGTTTGGATAGGCTCTGGGTATTTCCTTTTGTGAGTTGTTTTAAATGTGTGGAAGATCCTTGACTGAGTCAGCAGGAAGTGCCAAGACTGGTTTGGGGAATAGGATGGTTGTAATTTGTTGTATTCCATGGGACAGTGGCAGAGACTTCTGTGTGGGACAGGCAGAACCTTTCAGTATAAGCAGCACCAATGTTGGTATGATTTGGGAAGTCCTGATCTTGCTCATTGAACTCTGCAGGCATTCCCAGCTGCTCTCTGATTTTAGAGTGGAGGCGGAACTCGTGTGGTGGGACTTTATGTTGGAAAACCGAGCTGCTGAACTCTACATAGGGTTAGACCTGAAGCTGTGCCTGTTCTTTGAAAGGGATCAAGCTGTGAATATGAACAACTTGCTCCTTGCTAGCTACCTGAGACCGAAACAGAAAATTCATAAACTTGGGTTTGAAATAAATGAATTTTCTTTAATATTTTAAATGCTTAATGGTATTATCTGCTTTTAGTTCAAACGTTTGTAGTTTCTTCGCAGTGTAGAAATTTTTTGAGTGGCTTAGAGGATGTAAGAGGAGCTCAAAAATAGAGACTGAATTCCTTAGTTGAGGATACAATAACAGAATACTAAAGCCGTTGCCTCAGGAGATGACCGCAGCCAGAAGAAGAGAGAGACTTAGAGGCTGGAAATGAAGATGCACAGGCATGTCAATGAATTGAATAATTGCAATATTGTTAATAAAGATTAATGTAGTTGCGGGGCAGTAGCATAATGATCCAGCATACCTTGATACGAGTTATGGATCAGCCAGTTGCCAAAGACCAAGCCATTTTGGTCCGGTCAATTGATCAATTAAAGGGGGAGAATAGTTAGAGTTAGGCATTATCTGTGCATTTGATGGTACAGCAGGTTTACAAGTTTGAGTAGTGTTAGGCAATGGAGCAACTATGGAGTTCCTTCATGGGAGTGATATTTGAATGCATTTGTCCAAAGTGTATTAATAAAAAAGCAAAGGTGCAAGATTAACATGGTTTGAGTAGGGTTATTGAACACATGGACAGAAATGTCGATTATCTTTTAAAGAAACAGTGCGTAAAAGAGCTGGTTTTAATAACAAACTGCTTGAATAAATTGTAAAAAGGCATTTTATTTTTAAATACAAATATAGAACTAACTGATTTGAAACAGCTACCAAAAATCCAGCAGCACAGACTTTTCTTTCTTTCAATGTTCTTCAAAAGTGAAATGAAACATAATACTGTTCTATGAGGAATAGTTTGTCATGTTTAATTTTAATGAAGGTACAGGTTATATGTTTTAATTAGAGTTAACCAGTTTTGCTTCGTCATTTTATAAAAGCAAATAGACAACAATAGTATGTTGGGAAAGATTTGGAGAGATTTGTCAAAATTAATTGTGCTTTTAATTTGCCTACCTAGTAACATCCACAGATCAGACTTGGAAACAGATGGATCTTTGGAGGGACGACCTTCCTTCCATTAAAGATGTGTCATTGCCTTTTCCCCGGATTTAACCTGCACCATCTGCTGGATCTGTTGTGAGCCCCAAATGGGTCATCTGCTTCTTTTAACTTTGCTCATTCACTCAAGCAGAAAAACACTGTTTGTAATCTTAAGTGCATTCCAGAAAGTATATTGGATATCATTTCATTCATAAGCTGTTCCTTGAAAGTTGAAGTCTATTAGAGAAGTGTGCTCAGTTTTGCAGTCAGTTTGAGTTCATTTTATAGTGTCAGTCATACAGCATAGAAATTGGCACTTTGGCCCAATCGGTCCAAGCTGACTAAGATGCCCATCTGAAGCTGGTCCCTTTACTTGGTACCTTTCTTTACTGATAAAAGTGATGATGACTTTTGATGGTTTTCTTACTTTATAAGCCCATTGATGTAGAACTGCAAGGTCTGCTTCTTATTTGACCCCCACTTGGGATGGCTGTTTTGTAGTGATGTGTAGTTACTTTGTCTCATTTTATTTTCTTTTTTTTTTGTCTTTTGCATATTGGCTGTTTGTCTGTCCTGTTGGCTGTGGTCTTTCATTGATTCCATTATATTTCTTGGATTTACTGTGTGTTCTACAAGAAAATGAATCTCGGGGTTGAAGATGGTAACATGTGCTTTGATAATAAATTTACTTGAACTTAATCACTTGTTGAATTAAAGAGTTCAATTACAAGTGCTCTTGTGATGTGTGGTTGCATTTGCTAGGAGTCACATTACAACTTGCGATAATTGAATATGGGGCCCTTATTGGAGAGGAGGTAGAGAGAAATCTCGTGTGGGTAAAACTGCCTCTCTCAATTTTATTGAAATGTTGAATAGAGAATGTTTCATAGTGATTCATTTCTTGTTTGCTTAAGTTAACAAGCCAAAGAAGATGAAACTTGATCAACACTGGTGAATGGACCTTGCATTTACCCATTACACACGAGCCTGTGGGCACATTAAAATGAATGTTTTTTTTAGCAGTTTAAAATGTAGCCATCTAAAAATTGTATGCTTAAGCAACTTCTATTTGCAATTACTGTATATTGAGGTGAAACCTCACAGTACTTAAATTTTGCTTTTTTAAAAAAAAAATCACTTGGATCTAATTTGTCCATACTTTGTTTTAACTTTCTATCATTTTCATATGGGTTTCCAAATCAAATTTTCCTCAGGCATCACCCTGTCTTAAACCCTACGATAAATGAACATCCTTTTTTCAGATAGATTATAACGGCATGCATTGTTTTGTATGTGGTCTCACTAGGATCTTATGACTTTAAGATAACCACTCTGGTTTCTATTTTTGTATCACTGCTTTCCCAAAGTTAATCGACTTCTTCAATAGAACCCCAGACCACTCTCCTGCATTCTCAGCTGACCGAAGCTATGTCCAAATAAACCAGGTTTCCACTGATTCTCTTTCAGGCTATCTTTTTATCCGGTAATATAGGAGGGAAATAAGGCTGAATTAGAAGATAAGTTAGTGGTTTTTATTTTGTATGTAATTGTTCAGGAAATGCACCCTAACACCTTATTGCTTAAGTAATACCATTTGACACTGATTGTGCAGCATTTATTGACTCGCACCATTGGATATCCAGATCCTTCTCCCACTAAATGCTCTTTAGCACTACACTGGTGCTGGAGTTGCCCTGAAAGTGTCAGGCATTTTGTTTAACTACTCTATGTCGCATTCATCAGTGGTTCAAAGGTTCATTTATTATCAAAGTATACAACTCTGAAATTCTTCCTCTCCAGATAGCCGTGAAATCCAGAAAGAAAAAAGTGGCAGCACAATCGTCAGCCCCCAAACCCCTCTTTCCTGCACAAAAAAACCGAACAAAAATGGAACAGGCACATTGGGCCCCCAAATCCTCCTCCCCTGCAGACCAAAAAACGAGAAAGAGCAGGCAGAAAAACACAGAATAGAGAAAAATCTATAAAACTGCAAAAAGTCCATAGTCCAAGTTCATATCCAAAACGCAGAAAACCTAGATAACATTCTGTGTGCACAGCAGCAGGCTGAAAACTTCCCTCTCCATCATCAGAGCCGTCCCACCACCAATCAAAAGGCAGTCTCTCCTCTACGGTAGCAGAGCAATCCCACCAGTGATCAAAAGGCAGTCTCTCATCTCTGGTAGCAGTGCGATCCCACCAGCGATCAAATGGTAATCTCCCATCTCCAGCAGCGGAGTGATCCCACCACCAATCAAAAGGCAGTCTCCCGTCTCTGGCAGCAATGCAATCCCACCGGTGATCAAAAAACAGTTTCCCCTGTCTGGTAGCAGAGTGATCCTACCAGAGATCAAAAGGCATGCAGCCGACGCTCACCTTCCGCATTAGCCTCGATGTTTCAATCTCCTTTGTTGCTTTAATCAGCAAAATGGAGTCGAAGATTGGCTCGCGCCACGTTCTGCAGTCTTCTCGCCATGAGATTTGCGCACGCTGCCTCTGTCTCCCAGAATCCTCTTGGAGACTGCAGAGCACTGAAACGCCCAAGCGATCTCCAAACTGAAAATCACAGTCTCCACCAGTTCCAGAATCACATTGAAGACGAAAAACCAACATAAAAAGACAGAAAAGAAGTGAAATATATGGTTTCACGATCTATCCAGACGGTGTTGACCAAAGGAGCGTACTACGCAGGCGCCATCTTGATTGGCGGACTGGGAGCTTGATCCAGACTTGGTTTTCAATGAAAGACAACACACCTCGTCAAAACATTTAACCACATAACAATATGAAGATAGATGCAGGGAGTGTGGGTCTATGAGATGGTGTCTGCAACCTGTTCTTATTCTGCTACACCATAGCTCATGGTCTCCTCAAGAGTAGTGGGCATTTGATAAACTTCCCCTCAGCACATCATGTTTGCACAGAACAGTCCGTTCCTAACTTTTTCCTTTAGGCATATAGCATGTGAAGTATCAGGAGTGCAGAAAGATGATTAATTGATTAATTACAGTGAGGCTCCAGTCCCACAGGCAAGTTCAGTATTCATATGCTGCCTTTTTTCCTGTAGTGCTGTGTTTGTGAGATCAGCCTCTAACTATAATCCATGATATTAGAAGTTAACGTGTTTGGCATGTATTAGTACTTATGGTTCAATAGCAAATTATACTGAATTAAACATTGCAACAACTCATTTATTATGCTTTTGACCAAAGACAATGAGAAGACAGGGTTGTAGTTACAAGGCTCTACCCTTGATTCTCCCCATCAGTCCTGGTGGTGTTTTTTTACTTTCAAGTAGGTAAACTAAACTAATTAAAGGGTCAGATGAAATAAATGGGCAGGGAAGCAGAGAGTAGAATTTTCTGCTCAAACAAGCGTGTCCCTAATTTGACTTGACAGTGTGAACGGCAGCTTTATGATGCATCAGGCACAGGACTCGGAGAAAATTCCAACAAATAATTTTATTCAACAATTCTGTGTATCCATGTGGATGGAGTTTCACAAAAGACAATGGATTGCTGAGCTTGTAATGGTTTGGCTCTGGTTTTCTGAAGCTGGAGCACAATTCAGCTTATTCTCCCATTCATTGAGATCATGATTGACATTTTAACATGGCACCATTTTCCTCCAATACCTTTATATTTCTTGTCTTCTTTAATATCTGGAAACCAGTCTTGTTTTGAATGAACACAGCGTTTGAATCTCTACAATCTTCCAGGGTAGGAAATTCCATAAGTTTGTCACCTCCTGAGTAAAGATGTTTCTCCCGATCTTATTTCTAAACACTGGCTGGTGGCCCAGCCAGCTCCCTTGCATGCTTTCCGTCCGTGCTGGGTTGAGTGTCGAGCTAGCAACTCGGCCTCATAAAAATAAGAAAGCCTGCTAAGAAACGCCGTCATGACGGCATCCTGATGACTCCACTCGGAGTTGAGGCTTTCTTCTTCTTCTCTTCTTCATTTATAAACAGCCTCCCCTCTACTCTGAAACTGTATCCTTTAGTCTGAGACTCCTCAGCCAGGACAAACAGCTTCCCTGCATCTAGTCTGCTCATTTTATTGGTGTCTGTTCTCATGGTAAACTCAAAATGTAGTCCCAGTCTACTCAGCCTCTCCTTGCACAGCGATCCATGAAACCAGTCTCATGAATCTGCATTTAATCTTTAATTTTAATCATTTTTCATGAATAGGCCGTTATCTTGTTATATACAGTTGAAATATTTTCCTTCCTTTTATTTTTCCACTACTTCCAATCTTTTTGTTTTTGATTTTTTTTAATGGCTTTATCTACAGCATGGTTATAATGGTCAATAATGTTCGTTCTTTACCATTTAATTGAAGTAAATTGAGTTGGACCTGCCCTGCCCATTTCCGTTAGCCCTTTTCACGTGTGGAAGGCCAAATATTGTGGTCCTCCTCGCACAGAGCAGCTCTGAAGGGAGAGGAAGTGTCAGCAACTTAGCCAAGGGCTCTGCTTCTGGAATACCATGATGGCTTTTGATAGCTTATTTTTATTTTATTTTATTTAGCAATACAATACAGTTGGCCCTTCTAGCCCTCCAAGTCACAGTGCCTCAGCAACCCTCCAGCCCCAATTAAACTTAACCAAATCATGGGTCAACTTACAATGACCAATTCACTTAGCCGGTACGTCTTTGGACTGTGGGAGGAAACTGGAGCACCCAGGGAAAACTCCACGGGGAGGATGTTCAGAGACTCCTTACCGAATGGTGCCGGAATTGAACTCTGAACTCTGGAATACCCGGGGCATTGCTGTTAAATGTTTTGGAACTACATTCAACGGCCACTTTATTAGGCACACATGTGCACTTGCTTATTAAAGCAAATACCTAATCAGTCGATCATGTGGCAGCAACTCAATGCATGAAAGCATGCAGGCATGGCCGAGAGCTTCAGTTGTTCAAATCAAACATCACAATGGGGAAAGAAATGTGATCCAAATGGTTTTGACCATGGAATGATTGTTGATCCCAGATGGGGTGGTTTGGGAGAAACTGCTGATCCCCTAGGATTTTCATGCACAGCATTCTCAAGAGTTTACAGAGAATGGTGCAAAAAAACAATACATCCAGTGAGGAGAAGTTCTGTGGGAGAAAACACCCTGTTAACGAGAGAGGTCAGAGGAGAATGGCCAGCCTGGTTCAAGCTGACAGGAATGCGACAATAACAAAAATAGCCACTCGCTTTTCCCGTGGCCTAATCAAATCCTGAACGAGAGATGAAGCTACTCACAGGTCCCTGAGTAAGATTTACAAAGGACTGTTTGTGGGCTTTCATCATTTTTCTGGTGGCCCAATCGAATCAGGAATGAGAGGTGAAGCAACTCACAGGTCTGTGAGTGAGATTTAAAAGGGAGCGTTCGTGGGCTTTCACCGTTTCTCTGGCGGCCCAGTGGAATCGTGAATGAGAGGTGAAGCAACTCACAGGTCCCTGAGTGAGATTTAAAAAGCAGCTTTCGCGGGCATTCAGTGTTTTCCGGTGACCCAATCAAATAGCCATTCATGAGCAGCATTAGGCAGGGATAAGTGGAGCAGCTGTTGTGTGAGTGGACAAGTGTGGGGAGGCTTTGGCTCATCAGACTTTGGTGAGAACAGGATTTGGGTGAGGTAAGTATCTGATCAGTTTCTTCTTGATTCTTCGCCTGTTGTGCAAATTTAGAGCAGTGCGAATGGCTCCGGGGGCTGTGTTGTGTTTTTTGTGTGAGATGTGGGAATTCTGGGAGACCTCATCTGCATCAGGTGCACCAAGCTGCCACTCCTCAGGGAAAGCATCAAGAAACTAGAACTGCATCTCGATGACCTTAGGCTCATACAGGAAACTGAAGAAGTGAAAGAGGTAGTCACCCCTAAGTTGCAAGAGGCAGGTACCTGGGTAGCTGTCAGGAGAGGGAAGGGAAATGAGCATCCAGTGCAGAGTACCTCTGTGGCTATTCCCCTCAATAATAAATGTACCAATTTGGATACAGTTGGGTGGGGGTTGGGGGAACGATGACCAGGTCTTTGGCATTTGGCACTGTAGCTCAGAAGATAAGGGGAAGAGTAGGATTCCAGTAGTGATCGGGGGTTCCATAGTTAGATGAGTAGACAGGAGATTCTGTGGACATGATAGAGACACCTGGATGGTATGTTGCCTCCCAGCTGCCATGGTCAGTGATGATTCAGATCGGGTTAATGGCATTCTGAAGAGGGAGGCTGAGCCGCCAGAAGTCTTGGTACATATTGGCACCAAAGACGTAGGTAGGAGAATTGAGAGAGTCCTGAAGAGAGAATGTGGGGAGCTCGGTAGAAAGCTGAACAGCAGGACCTCCAGTGTAATAACCTCTGGATTGCTTTCTGTGCCATATGCCAGAGAGGGTAAAAATAGGATGTTTTGGCAGATGAATGTGTTGCTGAGGAACTGGTGCAGAGGGCAGGTTCTCAGATTTTTGGATGATTGAGATCTCTTCTGGGGGAGGTATAACAGGTACCCAAGGGACAGACAGGTTACACCTGATCCCGAGGGGGGCCCAGTATCCTTGTGGGCAGATTTGCTAGAACTTTTGGGGAGGGTTTAAATTAATTTGGCAGAGGGATGAGAAACTGAGTGATAGGGTTGAGGATGGGTAGTTGGTATACAAGCAGAGGCAGTGTGTAGTGAGACTGTCAGGAAAGACAGACAGTTGGCAGGGCAAAATTGCAGTCATTGGAATGAGTTGCTGTGTAATGGGGACAAAATCAAAAAGGGTGACGAATATAGGATTGAAGGTATTACTTGAATGCATACAGTATATGGCATAAGGTAGATGATCTTGTAGTACATTTAGAGATTGACAGGAATGATTTGGGCATATGAGTCATGGCTGAAAGAAGATTATAGCTGGGAGCTATAAGATGCAAATTGTATCCAAGGATACAAATTATATCGCAGGAACAGGCCGGTAGTCAGAGGGGGTGGCATTGTTCATCTACTTTAGTCGAATGAAAGTAAATCCTTAGAGAAAGGTGACATAGGATCGGAAGATGTAGAATCAATGTGGGTAGAGATAAGGAACTGCAAGGGTAAAAAGACCCTGATGAGTGTTATATATAGGCCTCTGAACAGAAGCTAGGATGTAGGCTACAAATTACAATGGAAGATAGAAAATGCATGTCAAAAGGGCAATATTGCAATGTCATGCTGGATTTCAACATGCAGATAGATTGGGGAAAATCAGGTTGGGGCTAATTTTTGGATCCCAGGAGAGAGAATTTGTAGAATGCCTCTGACAGGGCCTTTTTGGCAGCTTGTCATTAAGCCCACTAAGGGAGAGACTATTCTGAATTGGGTATTGTGTATTGATTAGGAAGCTTAAGGCAATTGAAGCCTTAGGAGGCTGTGATCATAATGTGATAAAATTCACCCTGCAGTTTGAAAGGGAAAAACTGAAGTCAAATGTATCAGTGTTTCAGTGGAGTAAAAGGAATTAGAGAGACATGGGAAAGGAGCTGCCCAAAGTTGATTGGAAGGGGATATCAGCAGGATGACAGCAGAACAGCAAAAGCTGGAGTTTCTGGGAATGATTCAGAAGGTGCAAGAGAGATGCATCCTAATAAAGTAGTATTCGAAAGGCAGGATGACACAACCTTGGCAGACAAGGGAAGTCAAAGCCAACATGAAAGGCAAAGGGAGGGCTTATAATGGAGCAAAATTTAGTGGGAAGTTAGAGGATTGGGAAGCTTTTAAAAATGAACAGCAGGCAAATTTTAAAAAAAAGTCATATGCAGGGAAAAGATGAAATGTGAAGGTAAACCAGCCAATAATTAAAAGATAGTACCAAAACTTTTTTCAGGTAAATAAAGAGTAAAAGAGAGGTGAGAGTAAACATCGACTGTTGGAAATTGACGTGGGAGAGGTAGCAATGGGAGAACATGGAAATGGTGGACAAACTGAGTAAGTATTTTGCTTAACTCTTCACTGTGGAAGACAAAAGCATTATGCCAGAGGTTTGGAAGTTTCAGGAGGCAGATATGAATGCAGATACTGTAACTAGGGAGAAGCTGAAAGGTCTGAAGGTAGATAAATCACCTGGACCAGGCAGGCTACACCCCAGGCTTCTGAAAGAGGTGGCTGAAGAGATTGTGGAGGCATTAGTAATGATCTTTCAAGAATCACTAGATTCTGGCATGGCTTCGGTAGACTGGAAAATTGCAAATGTCACTCCGCACTTGAAGAAAGGAGAGAGAGGCAGAGGAAAATGAACTATGGGCCAATTAGCCTGACATCAGTGGTTGGGAAGATGTTGGAGTTGATTGTTAAGGATGAGGTTTCAGGGTACTTGGAGGCACATGATAACGTTAAGGGAAAATCTTGCCTGACAAATCTGTTGGAATTCTTTGAGGAAATAGCAAGCTGGAAAGATAAAAGAGAACCAGTAGATGTTGTGTACTTGGATTTTCAGAAGGCCTTTGACAAGTTGCCACACATGAAGCTGTTTAATGAGATAAGAGCCCACGGTATTACAGGAAACATACTAGCATGGATAGAAGATTGTCTGACTGGCAGGAGGCAAAGAGTGGGAATAAAGGGGGCCTTTTCTGGTTGGCTGTCGGTGACTAGTGGTGTTCTGCAGGGGTCAGTGTTGGGACAGCTGCTTTTCTTGTTGTATGTCAATGATTTTGATGACAAAACGATGGCTTTGCGTCCAAGTTTGCAGACGATATGAAGATAGGTGTCGAGGCAGTTAGTATTAAGGAAGCAGGGAGTCTGCAGAAGGACTTAGACAGGTCAGGAGAATGGGCAAAGAAGTGGAAGATGGAATACAATGTTGGCAAGTGTACGGTCATGCACTTTGGTAGAACGAATAAAAGAATAAAATGTTCTCCAAATGGAGAGAAAATTCAAAATTCCAAGGTGCAAAGGGGCCTGGGAGTTTGCATGTAGATACCCTAAAGGCTAACTTGCAGGTTGAGTCAGTGGTGAGGAAGGCAAACATGATGTTAGCACTCTTTTCAAGAGAGCATGAATATAAAAGCAAGGATGTGATGTTGGGCTTTATAAAGCACTGGTGAGACCTCACTCGAGTATTGTGAGCAGCTTGGGCCCCTTATCTAAGAAAGGATGTGTTGAAATTGGAGAGGGTTCAATGGTTGTTTACAGAAATGGTTCCCAGAATGAAAAACTTATCACCTGAGGAATGATGATGAAGGATCTTGGCCCAAAATGTCAACGGTACTCTTCCATTGATGCTGACTGGCCTGATGAGTTCCTCCAGCATTTTGTGTGTGTGTGGCTTCATATGAGATTTGTTTGATTGTTCTGGGCCTATGCTCACTGGAATTTAGAAGAATGACAGTGGATCTCATTGAAATTTATGGAATGTTGAAAGGCCTTAATAGAGCGGATGTGGAGAGGATGTATTCTATTATGGGGGGGGGGGGGAGTTACAACCAGAAAGCACACTCTTAGAATAGAGGGACGTCTATTTAGAACGGAGGTGAGGAGGATTCACCAGGGTGGTGAATCTGTGGAACTCATTGTCACAGCCAGCTGTGGAGGCCACATCGCTGGGTGTATTTAAGGTGGAATTTGATAGATTCTTGGTAAGTCAGGGTGTGAAGGGTTATGGGGAGAAAGCACAAGAATGGGGTTGAGAGGGAAATGGATCAGCTATGATCAAATGGGCTGAATGGCCTAATTTTTTTACAATGTCTTATGGTCTTACAGCAATGGTGTGCAGAAAAATGTCTTTGAACGAACAACATATTGAACCTTGAAGTGGTAAGGCCACAGAAGCAGAAGACCAGGAGTATACTCTGTGGCTACTTTGTTAGGGACAGGAATAACTAATAAAGTGGCTGCTGAGTATACCTTTAAAAGTCTGATGTAGAACTTTTCAAAAGTTGTTCAGATAGGTATAATTAAGAAGACTTACTACAACGAAAATGAATAACGTCTTTTTGGTACCCTGAGGAATCCAGTGACAGGGTGGAGGTTGCTTGCTCCAACATCCAACTTCCAGGTGCTTTTAGACTAACGTGCTTTGCAAAGCATGGGTGCAGGTCCAAGATGAGCTGAGCTGACAGTTCATTTTTCAATAACATCATTGCCTGTCATCAAGGCTTGACTCTGTGCAATTTTGCTTTTCGGTTGTGGGCGAAAGTGCTTCTGTTGAGGGTAACTTGATAAATTAAGTCCAGTATTGCGTTTTCTCAAATTGTTAAAATGGATAGTGCAAGTCTTGGTAATGTGATCTCTATACAAGCAGTCAGCTGCCGTTCAATTTAGCCCGAATTCCATATGGGATTTGTAACATGTTAACAGTTCATACACAGCTGTTCATGCATCCCATCTTAGAAAGGTTGTAAACACTTACTAACTTACCCAATGCAGACATGATTTTATGTTGTCTACTGCCATCTGCCTCTGTCAAGGTACAAGGGTGTGGACATCTCGTATAGAAATTTCAAACAAAGCTGTAGATGTTTTACAAGAAGGGTAAGATTTTGTCTGTTACGAAAATATGAAAAATGATAGTGAGTTGTCAGTTGTGTCATTCCCTCAACATTTATTTTTGAATTGAGAAGCAAAGCTTGCAGCGTCACAAACATCAAACACTTTCATGAAGGCAGGACCTATCACAAGTAATTTTTGTTATTCGTGTAGTTTCCACAATTCTGTTATAATGTCAAAATCAGAATCAAGTTTATTATTTTTGTTTTAAATGATGTGCAATATGTTGTTCTGTAAGAGCAGTACAATACAAAGTTACAGAATCACCACTAATTACAAAGTAAGTAAATATCACAAAAAAATAAAGGAATAATGAGGCAGTGTTCAAGAATCATTCAGAAATATAATGACAGATGAGAAGAAGCTGTTTGTGTTGTTGAGTGGGGGTCTGTACCAGCTCTCTGATGGAAGAATGAGAAGTGGGAATGGCCAGATAGATGCTGCCTTCTCGAGGCACTGCCTCTCGAAGGTGGCTCGGTGGCAGAGAGGGATGTGCCCGTACCAGACTGTGATGTAACCATTCAGAATGCTCTCCACCGTATGAGTTACTGAGCCATATCCAGGTGCCTCTGTAGTGTTTTCTATATTATTTTTGATATTGTGTACCTTCATTAGTGGGTGTCTGGTTGTCAGCGTGCTGAGGAGTATGATGCACTGCCCCGATATACAACAGACTATGCTCGTTTTCTCAAGCCTCGAAGACATGATTTTCCAGAGTGAGGCTCCTAATAAGACAATTTGGAGGTTTCTCCCCAATACACATTTCCAGATGTTTATCAGGTATCCAGTTTGGGACTCTGTCGGCTTCCGATTGAGGATTTTTTTTCTCTTTGTAAATTGTGGATAGAAGCGAGCTTGTATTGGTGGAGCAGACAATACTCTTTTTCTTCTGGGACAACTCACTGGTTATCCTGTAATTCATCTGGTTAGTAATGCTCTGCAGCAATCTTCGGTAACTGAATGGTATCTAATACTACCACCACTGGTTGCCTTTCTCCTTCAGCTGCTCAATTGTGGTCATCATAGTTTTCCCCATCTCCTGCCGGAGTGAATTTAACTGCAAATCTGACTGTGCCTGAAAGGGTTAATGTATTGTTATGTGTGTTCTTAGTAAAGACAAACCTGACGTGGGTTTACGTTAGGACATTTTATTACTGAACTGCTGCTCAATCCTGTTTGTGTGCAACCCGGTCACTATCGTAGCTTCCAGCTCTGTATTGCATACTGGAACAGAGTTCTTTACTATCCTTCCACTTCCTCTAAACAAAAGGTGTAGCCTTAGGCACTCTCGTGGGTCCCAGCTGTGCTGCCATTTTGTCGGCTATGTGGAATAGTCTACAGTATGTGTCAAGCCTGCACTGGTATTACTCAGCATGCTACATCACTGCTTCCTGCACCCACGCTGAGCTCGTCGACTTCATGAACTTTGCCTCCAACTTGCACCCTGCCCTCAAATTTATTGGTCCATTTCTGACACCTCCCTCCCCTTTCTCAATCCCTCTGTTTCTATCTCTGGAGACAGCTTATCTACTGATGTCTATTCTAAAACCACTAACGTTCACAGCTACCTGGTCTATACCTCTTCCCACCCCATTGCTTCTGAAAATGCCATCCCCTTCTCTCAATTCCTCAGTCTCCACCACATCTGCTCTGAGGATGCTTTTCATTCCAGAATGAAGGAGAGGTCCTCCTTCAAAGAAAAGGGCTTCTCTTCCTCCACCATCAACGCTGCCCTCAACTGCATCTCTTCCGTTTCACACACATCAGCCCTCACCCCATCCTCCTGCTTCCCCACCAGGGATAGGTTTCCTCTTGTCCTCACCTGCCGCTCCACCAGCCTCCGCATCCAGCACACAATTCTCTGTAACTTTTGCCATCTGCAACAGGATCCCACCTGCAAGCACATCTTTCCCTCTCCCACTATCTGCATTCAGCAGGGATCACTCCCTACATAACTCCCTTGTCCATTCGTCCCTCCTCACTGATCTCCCACCTGGCACTTACCCTTGCAAGTGGAACAAGTGCCACACCTGCCCCTACACCACCTCCCGCACTATCGTTCAGGGCCTCAAGCAGTTCTTCCAGGTGAGGTGACACTTCACTTGTGGGTCTGTTGGAGTCATATACTGTGTCCGGTGCTCCCACTGTGTCCTCCTGTATTTCTTTGAGACCTGATACAGATTGGGAGACTGCTTTGCTGAGCACCTAAGCTCTGTCCATCAAAAAAAAGCGTGATCTTCCAGTGGCAATCCATTTTAATTCCACTTCCCATCTCCACTCCAGCATAACTCCATGGCCTCCTCCACTGTCGTGATGAGGCCACACTCAGGTTGAAGGAACAACAATTTCTCAAACTTCCAGTAATCTCCCCCTTCACCATTCCACATTCCTTTTCCCCTCTCTTACCTTATCTCCTTACCTGCCCATCGCTTCCCTCTGGTGCTCTTTTCCCTTTTCTTTCTTCCATGGCCTTCTGTCCTCTCCTATCAGATTCCCCCTTCTCCAGCCCTGTATCTCTTTCACTTATCAACTTCCCAGCTCTTTACTTCACCCCACACCACCCCCCCGCCCCCGCCCTCCCGGTTTCACCCAACACCTTTTGTGTTTCTCCCTCCCCTCCTCTTGCCTTACCTTCTTACTCTGGCTCCTCATCTTTATTTTCTACAGTCCTGATGAAGGGTCTTGGCCTGAAATGTCAACTGTGCTCTTTTCTATAGATGCTGCCTGGCCTGCTGAGTTCCTCTAGTATTTGTGTGTGTTGCTTAGATTTCCAGCATCTGCCGATTTTCTCTTGTTTGTTCGTTATAATGCGTACACAATAATATATGTATGAGGGGTATTTAATGGCTCTGTGCTGTTACTCGCTGGAGTTTTGAAGAATGGGGGGTGAATCTCAGTGAAACCTATTGATAAATGAAAGGCCTAGATAGATTGGGCGTGGAGAGGATGTTTGCAATAGTGGGAGAGAGGCCTAGATAGATTGGGCGTGGAGAGGATGTTTGCAATAGTGGGAGAGAGGCCTAGATAGATTGGGCGTGGAGAGGATGTTTGCAATAGTGGGAGAGAGGCCTAGATAGATTGGGCGTGGAGAGGATGTTTGCAATAGTGGGAGAGAGGCCTAGATAGATTGGGCGTGGAGAGGATGTTTGCAATAGTGGGAGAAAGGCCTAGATAGATTGGGCGTGGAGAGGATGTTTGCAATAGTGGGAGAGTCTAGGAGGCAAAAGGGACATTCTTCTATTCTGGCTTCCTGAGAATAGAAGGACAACCCTTTCGAACATTTCTTTAGCCAGTGAATGGTGAATTTGAGGAATTTATTGCCACAGACAGCTCTGGAGACCAAGACACTGGGTATATTTAAAATAGAGATTGATATGTTCTTGATTAGAGAGTACATCAAAGGTTACAAGGAGAATGGGGTTGAGAGGGATAATAAATTAGCCATGGTGGAATGGTGGCGCAGACTCGAGGGGCCGAATGGCCTAATTCTGCTGCTGGGCCTTAAGGTCTTCTGGTCTTATTAACTGTTGCTACACCAGCAGCATACCCTGCTGCCATTAATGCTATTAATTCTCTCTCCAGTTAATTCCTGCTCTGACCTCATTACGATTAAACTGTTTGCGGAGCAAAGACCCAAAGAGCTGGTGGGTTTTTGAGCATACCTGTCTAGGAGGAGTAGTGCAGTCAGATTGAAGCTACTGGGTATGTGGTTGTACTCAGGACCAAAGTCACGGCATCCCCTATATCTGATAACCCAAAACCAATCCCTTCAGTTTTTCTTTGGTTCCTGCTGCAGTGTAGTGCTCATGTACTCAACTTCCCATGGTTCCCGTCCTTCCCTTTCTCCCATGGTCCACTGTCCTCGCCTAACAGATTCCTCCTTCTCCAGCCCTTTACCTTTCCCACCCACCTGGCTTCACCTATCACCTTCTAGCTTGTTCTCCTTCCACTCCCCCTACCTTTTTATTCTCACATCTTCCCCCTTCTTTTCCAGTCCTGATGAAGAGTCTTGGCTTGAAGTGTCGACTGTTTATTCATTTTCATGAGGTGCTGAGTTCCTCCAGCATTTTGTGTGTGTTTCTCTGGATTTCCAGCATCTGCAGAATCTCCTGTGTTAATCACAGTAGGTGCCTTTAATGATACCACTGTGTTCTTACAGCTCGTTTCCCAATCCGTACTGTATCCATTATTAGAATTTTTAGTACCTTCATTTGTTTCTGTGGAGCTGGCACATGTTGAACAGGCAAATTGAAGACAAATTCCAGTTACTCTTATCTGTCAGACAATACTGAAGCTACACTTCCTGCAACGCCTCCCATGTTACACTTACCCATCTTATACCATTAGTGCTCTGTACAGTACGAGGTCATCATGGTGTTATTTCTTTAGCCAAATTCTGGGCCACTGTCTCTGTAGAGCAGTCTTAGACACAGGGAGAGGCCATCTGATAAGATGGTCTGTGATCACCAAACAATACTTCTTCTCTCTTGATGGGGCAGAGGGCCTGTAAGTATCCATTTATAGTTGTTCTCACAGACCTGTATGTCTCAGTTGGTGGTTCAGCAGAATTTTCACTACTTTTCCAGAATTGCAAATAGCTCAGATTAGGCATTGCTGACAAAAGTTCACTGTCTGTTCCCATCCCTGACCTCCTGACCCGTGACCCCATTTTACCCTGGTCAACATGGAATAGGGCATGGTACACATCCCGTAATATGTATCTAATATATTCTGGCACTGCCATCTGTTTGCCCTTACACCACTTACCATTTCTGTCATTCTTAGCTCTGCCTGCTATCAAAGCAACCTCTCTTCCAAGGATGCATTTTCCTGTATGTCCTTCAGATCTCTCTCTAATCTCTTTGGACCAGTGCCTTTCAGGTCACAGGTGACTTTGTGTTGCCTTTGCTGCCCAGTCAGTAAATGTATTACCCTGCTGTTCAGGTGCCTTACCACGTGCTTTCATCTTAGCCACTGCTGCCTACTGTGGCAGCTTCGCAGCTTCCACCAGTCCTTCGCCATCTCTTGTAGGGTTTGTCTCCCTGATGATGCCACATTTATTTATTTTCACGTATTTAGAGATGCAGTGCGGAACAGGCCCTTGTGGCCCAATGAGACACACTGACCAGCAACCCACCTATTTAACACAGGACAGTTTACACTGACCAGTGTCTCCAGTCCATGGAATGCCACTCTGGTATCTCCAGGATCCATCTACACAGTCAACCCTCTTGATCGGTTCCTTGGCTGCATTTGTTCCTACAATATTCTCCATAAACTCCATACATTCATGTGGCTATCCAGCTCATAACACAAAACCTACATTATCTTTATTTATCTGTACACACCTATCATGTACAGAATGTGGAAGAGTATATGCCAACCCCTCCCCATTTTGTCTGTCTATTATTTAACATTTCTCTAAGCCTTCCAGCTTCCAAGAGTGTCAGCAGACTGTGGGAGTTTCTGCCCCAGTAGCATAATGGGCTGTGGTATTACTAATGTCTATGTGGTGTAGTCCACAGTGATACAGCCCAACGACAAATGGATCTGATTTTGCCAAATAATATGCTGCCAGTGACAGTATATCCTCATCCATCTGATGCACTTCTGCTGTATAAAAATCCTTACATTGCTGCATAAGAACGGAAGGGCATGTTAAAGCCAGTACTGCTGCCAGGATTTGATTCAGTCTTGAAAAAACCTGATCAATCTCCAGCGTCCATCCCGCCCGTTCAGAACCCTTCTTTTCAACTCCACCCCCCCCCCCGATCACCCCTAGAGGGCTTGCGGAGACTCTGCAAGCTCTGTGTCATTTTTAGCGAAATTTTGCCAATAATTCAGCAGGCCCAGTATCTGCTGAACACTCTTTACTGTATAGGGGTGAGAAAGTTTAAGATTTACTTCATTCCTTTCAGCTGGAACTGATTTTTCTCACTGTCTAATCCAATACCCCAAGTACCACCTTTAAGTTGGTCAAGTTCTACTTTAGAGGGATGAACTTTCAATCCCATGGTTTCAGTAGCCTGCACTTGTGTGCTCATTCTTTCGGGGATGCAAGATCATGTTACTGTCTGCAAGGGCACCTGACTAGGTTTGTGGCCCATACATGGGTGGAAAATTGCAGGGCTGTTTTAGAAGCCCTGGAACAATCTCATCCAGGTGCACTATTGTCATCTAACAGTAAAAGCTGGTTTGTCCTTACTATTGGGATGCACTTGGATGGACCAAAAGCCATTTGAGAATAGGGGAAGGTCTTGTGAATGTGCTTCAATTTGTTCGGAATGGTTGTGGGATTAGCCATAATCGGATATTCGTGAGTTGACTGTTTACATAACGATGATGTGGTTCATGGTTAGCTGGTATGAAACATCTGGCATTGGCATCAACTGAATGTGTGAATTTGTATGTGATACCTTGGATCATATCACCCCAATTTCTGCAGTCATCTGATGCTTTTATACAAATGCCACCTCAGCTTGGGGCTTGAAAGAACATGGGTGGACGTGAGTGACCCTCTACTTGATTGGTGCTATATCAACCAATCTTGAATCCTGTTTATGGTTTGCCCAGACTTTGGTATATATATTTGCAAGACCATCTCCCCCCGCCCCCCACCAGTTCCTATCTGATCACACTGTAGGGAATTCGCTGCCATAACTAAAATATTGTAATCGCTCTTACTCCTCTCTTGCCATCCTTGGTGGTCTGTATTCCATATAACTTCCCTCATCCATATCCGATGTGTGACTCCGAACTGTTCTAAAATACCTGTACCTAAAATCATCCCTTCAGAGTTTCCACATAACCAAATATGTACAGAAGAGGACATGTCACCAGGATGAGTTTGCTTAGTTGGGTGGTTATGGTCCCTCTTCCTGCAGCCGTGACCACCATTGTTTCAGCTATGGTGAGCAGATCAAGATTAGTCAGAGATGTGGAGGCTCCTACATCCTGCTGGCCCCTTAACAGCCCTCTGATAAACAACTGGGGATCCTCTCTGTACTACCTACCGAGGGCTGCTAATTGCCATTGCGCAAGGATCCAATTCAGATCCTTCACTGAGATCTAAAAGTTTGGTCCTCCCAGCTGGTGTGGAGGAAGAGACAGATTCCTGGTTCCTTGTCCCCTGGGTCCCTCCTGTGCTTTACCACCACCTCTCGACCAGCAACCTTCTCATTTGTGACTCTTCTTACCACAGTTATTACAGTTCCTTGGCTTTCCTTTAATCTCTTGGGTTATATGTCCCTTTACTCTGCACCGTGCATTCTATGTCATTCCACTCCCCCTGGATGAACGCCACCACTGTGTCACCCTGCCTGGCCCAGCCCAGCTACGGCCTTCATTCCCCAAATAGGGGTTTGGTTGATTGCCCACTGTTACCAAACCCAGTTTTATAATGCAATGCAGGTGTGGGCCCATGGTTCCAGGACATGTCAGAGATTTGGAACAAAAGTACATAGGATAAATTTCCTATCTGATAATTGCATGGAATATCTTTAGCATTTTCCTCAATTTTGTTTTGTTGTGTGGGGATTGTGTTATTGCAATTAATTACTTGGATTTAGTTATCAATTAACACAATAAGCCTTAAATTTCTTATCCCTCAATTTCTTAATCTCAACCGGGACAGAGGAACAGATATGAAGGCAAATTAAGAAAAGTTGTAAAAACAATAGGATTGTTGTCATGGGGGACTTAAACTTCCTCGATATAAACTGGGACCTTTTGAGTGCAAGAGGTTTAGATGTGGCAGGATTTGTTAGGTGCATCCAGGAGGGTTTCTGAAATCAAAATGTAGATGTAGGAGGTGGTACTGGCCATGGTATTAGATAATAGGCCTGAACAGTTGACTGAACTTTCAGTCAGTCAACTGTTAAGGAATAGTGACCACAACTGCTTAAATTTTAAGATAGCTATCGATAAGGGTAAGTATGGACCTTGCTGGAGAGTATTAAATTGGAGCAGGGTAAATTGTGAGAGTATTAGGCAGGAACTTGGGAGAGTTAATTAGGAAAGCTGTTTCTCGGCCAGTCCACATCTGACATCTGGAAGGTGTTTAAAGGCCAACTACATAGAATACAGGACAGGTATGTTCCAGTAAGGAGGAGGAACAAGAAATGGCAAAGTACTAGAACCTTGGATGTGGAGAGAAGTGATGAATTTAGTCAAGAAGAAAAAGGAAAAATATGTAAAACTTAGGAAGCGAGAATCAACCAGAACCCTTGAGGATTATAAAGAAGTTAAAAAAGAACTCAAAATAAATTAGGAAAGGCAAGGCCAAGCAAAGTCCTTGGCATGTAGGATTAAGTAAAATCAATGCATTCTATATATACATCAAGAGCAAGAAAGAGAGAGTAGGACCACTCAAGGATAAAGGGGGGAGTATTTGCTTGGGTGCACAGGATGTGGGTGAGGTCCTTGAAGATGTAAAGTACTCATTGTCTACCAAGGAAAAGGGCTGGAGGATAGAGAGATCAGTGCTGAGCGTATTGATGTACGAGAGCATTTTGAGATAAAGGAGAAGGCTGGATCTCTTAAAGAGCATTAAGGTGGATAAATCCCCAGTGCCTGCTGGGATATATCCCAGGTTATTGAGAGAGGCAACAGAAGGTCTTGGCCAATATCTATTTCTCTCTTGCCATAGGCAAGGTCCCAGAGGATTGGTAAGTAGCTATTGTTCCATTATTCAAGAAGGGAAACAGGGATGGTCTTGGAAACTATAGACTGATGAGTCACACATTACTGGTAGGGAATTCTTAGAGATAGAATTTATGAGCAGTTGGAAAATTATGGCCTAATTGGCGAGAGTCAGCATGGCTTTGTGTGGGGCAAGTCGTATCTTATTAACTTGATTGGAGTTTTATGATGAGGTTACAAGGGTTATTGATAAAGGTAGAGCAGTGGATGTTATATACATAGAGTTTAGTAAGGTGTTTGATAAGGTCCCTTGTGAGAGGCTCGTACAGAAGATTAAGATGCATGGTGAGTTGGCCATTTAGGTTCAGCCCTGCCCATACAAAACAGAGGGTAGTGGTTGAAGGGAATAGTTCTATATGGAGGTCTGTGAGTTTTGGTGTTCCACAGAGATGTGTATTGGGATCTGTGCTGTTTGTAATATATACAAATGACTTGGATGAAAATGTAGGTAGGTGGGTTAGTAAATTTGCAGATGATACAAAGTTTGGTGGTGTTGTGGATAACTTAGAAGACTGGCAAAGAATACGTTAGGTTATGGATCAGTTGCAAGTATGGGTGGAGAAATAGCAGATGGAGTTTAATCTGGCCAAATGTGAAGTGTTGCATCTTGGTAGGTCAAATATAAAGATATAGTACACCGTTAAGGGCAAGATCCTTAACGATGTTGATGAACAGAGGGATCTAAGTTCATAGAGCCTTGAAAGTGGATGCGCAGGTGGTTAAGAAAGCATATGTTATTTAGTTTTTATTATTATGTATTTCAATGTACTGCTGCTACAAAACAACACATTCCATGACATATGCTAGTGATATTAAACGTGATTGTGATCCTGCTAGTTTTGGGAGAAGTTGTTGCCCTACAGGCATCAGACTCCTGGACCAGCTTCATTAGCCTCCGCCCTGAACTGACTCCACAGCTGGGGACTCTGGACTCACTTTCATGAATTTACAGTTCATGTTTGATATGTTATTTGTTTACTTTCTTTACTGTTTGCTTTATTTGTCTTCTTTTGCACATTGGACGTTTGTCTTTGTGTGTGGCTTTTCATGGACTCTTTTGTGTTTCTTTGTATTGTGGGTACTTGCAAGAAGATGAATCTCAAGGTTGTATAATGTATACACACTTTAATCATAAATTTGAGTTTGAATTTGAAGTCTGTGTTGGCCAGCTCTCTTGATTTGTAGCGTTGACTTTTTAAGCATAACGTTGGGAAAATTTTCTTCATGTCATGTTTTACCAGCCTGAAAGATTATGAACAAGAATTGTTTCCCTTTTGAACAACTTTCATAGCTCCAGGTGATGCTTTTGGCTGTCTTAACTTTGATCAATGCCAATTGCTCAGTAATTGATTAAACACGATTACTGTATTCATTTGCACCTCACAAGGGCAAAAAGCGTGAGCAGCTGTAGGCATTTATGATTAATGCGGACACTCATGTTTTGCTACGTAATTACCCTGTGGTTGGAAATCATGTACGTGCTTTCCTGTAATGTAATCATCCCTGTTTGTTTCTGGATTATTTCAGAGTGGTGTGTTTTCATGGGTTGTCAAAGAGGACTTAACACAGATAGTCATGGAACAAAAAAATTATCAGACACATTCCTTTCACTTAGTGGAACAGCTTTGATCTGTAAATGAGTTGGGAATTTTAGAGGGGATCATTGTGATAGCAGAACTGTATTCAGATTTATGTGGCAAATTGTAGCAGTGACATGATGTGTTTGAATATGGTGCTGGTTTGAAACCAGGGCTGCCATTTTCTAAACACAAAAGATTCTGCAGATGCTGGAAATCTAGAGTAACACACACAAAAATGCTGGAGGAACTCAGCAGGTCAGGCAGCATCTATGGAGAGAAATAAACAGTCAATGTTTGGGCCGAGGCCCTTCATCAGGACTGGAAAGGAAGAGTAAAGAAGCCAGAATAAGGAGTGGAGGTAACAGGAGTACAAGCTGCAAGGTAATAGGTGATGCCAGGTGTGGGGGAGGTGGGGATGAAGTGAGAAGCTGGGAGGTGATAGGTGGAAAAGGTAAAGAGCTGAAAAAGAAGGAATTTGATAAAAGAGGAGAGTAACCATGGGAGAAAGGGAAGGAAGAGGGGCACAGAGGGAGGTGAAAGGCAGGTGAGCAAGAGAGAAGGGGTAAGAGGAGATCTCATCGATCTCCTCTATCTCCTCAACAACTTTCTATTTCCTGGCCTTGATCACATCATTTTCACCATGGATGTCCAGTTCCTATACACCTTCCTACAAGAAATCCTTAACGCTCTCCGCTTCTTTCTCAACAACAGTCCCCACCAGTTCCCCTCCACCACCGCTCTCCTTTGTCTGACAAAATTGGTCCTTGCACTCAACAATTTCTCTCAAACCACCCCGTCTGGCACCAACAATCATTTCACGGTCAAAGTCACTTAGGTCATATTTCTTGCCTATTCTGACATTTGGTCTGAACAACAATTGACGATGTCATTGAGTTACTGCCCTATGATTGGCTGGTTAGATATTTGCATTAATAAGCAGGTGTACCTGATGAATTGGCTACTGATTGATTGTATATTATGATATTCACACAGATAGCATAGCAGGAAGTAAAAGATAGATTGAAGCAACTTCTGAAACAAAATAAAGGGTTGAATGTTGAGGCTCATTTTGAAAGCTACCAAATACTAAAATAATTGCCTGAGTGATTTGAATATCAAATGGGAGCCCAAGCATGGGAGGATGAACCCTGGGCGCCCTCCCAAGACTATGGTGAACACGCTCCTAGAAGACAGCGGCGCGGCTAATATAGATGAACTGAACACACTGATGAGGGAGAGGGAGAAGGAGAAGTGGAGAGTCCGTCATCGTGCCCGAAGCTGGCCCCCTAGGCCTGAGTCGATGTAGTAGTAGTAGATTTGAATATTGATTTTTATGACCAGAATATCTGTGACAAATGATACTTGCATTTTTTGTGTATTTCTTTGTAATATCAAAAGTATTTTACAACCAAAGAAGTATTTTAAAGTGTAAACTTACTATTGTAACACTGGAGTTATGCTAGTTAACTGTATTAAAGCAGTGAAATAATGAGAAAGGGCATTATTGAAAAAGTCAGCATGTCAGCTTGCTATTTAGTGTCTCCTTTTTCAGCCTTGGTTTTCGGCTGCAGTTACAAAGAGGCACTGCTGCACTACAGTACCCTGTTGAGGTTTATTCTTGCTTTCTACGTCAATGATAATAAACACACTAGAATTTCATAATAATTTGTAAGTATTTCGGTTTTTTTTCAAAGGTACTTCCCCTCCCTGCGTGTCACACCAAGACCTCCTGTATATTGTGTATTTACTTATTACTGAAAATGTTACAGCCTGGATTCACATTTCACTTCTCTGCCTGCCATAATGATTCCCCCATTTGAAAGATTCAAGCTGCCTTTTAAGTAGGCACTACCCACTTGCAAAATCAGGTCCTTGCTGGTATTTGCAACAAACGCTATGGATACTTATTTGACTAAAAGACCAGGCAGCTCAAAATGCATGCTGTCCACACAGTGATGAATGGGTAAGTGTTAATCATGCAGACAGATTCCAATACCTATTTTTGATGTCTACCTAATTTAATCCCCTGCGACAATGCGCTTGGTTTGGCCCTGTTACAACGTTCTATAACAACGCTGATTTGGAAGTAAACAAAAGCCGTATGCAGTTTGGACTATTGTTTCTAATCATCTTCAGAGTTCTCCTTGAATGATTAGGAAGGGCGTTAATGAAAAAGCGAATAAGTCAGCTTGTTACTTCTGGTCTTCTTATAAACCCTGGTTTCAGGCTCCAGCTATAAAAGGTTCACTGGTGCATTGCAAATGTCTCTTGAGCTTGAGCTTTATTCCTGTCGGTAAACATCATCACATGCTTTTACTTGGACAAAAAGCATGAATTGTTTATTTAGCTTTCTAATTTTTTGTCAGATTGAGTTAGGTGGGAACTTGAGTTGAGTGAGAGGTTACTCATTTTACATCATTTTCAAAGATTTTAAAACTTAGTTATCCTAGATTAAAAAAAATAGTAGTATGAAGATTAAGATAACGGTTTTTCAAAGGAGAGGATGAAATGAGTAAATATTTTGCATCAGTCTTCACGATGCCAGACACTGGCAGCATGCCGGAAATTCTAGAGGCAGAAGTGACCATAGTTGCTGTTACTGAGGAGAAGGTGCTTGGGAAGATGAAAGGCCTGAAGGTAGTTAAGGCCAGAAAGACCACACCCCAGGGTTCTGAAAGAGGGAAGCTGGTAGGTGAAGAGATTGTAAGGCTAGAGTGATTGTAGATTGTCGTGGTCTTTCAAGAATCACTAGATTCTGGAGTAGTTCCAGAGGGCTTGAAAACAGCAAATGTTACTCTCAGAAAGGAGGGAGGGAAAAGACAGGAAAGCTGTAGGCCGGTTAGGCCTGACTTTAGTGGCTGGAAGTATGTTAGAGCCCATTCATCAAGAGGAGGTTTCAGGGTATTTGGAGGCACATGATAAAATGTTGAAGTCAGCATGGTTTCTTTGAGGGGAAATCTGTTGGAATTCAGATAACGGGCAAGAAAAACAAAGGAGAGTCGATGGATGTTGTTCACTTGGATTTTCAGAAGGCCCTTGACAAGGTACTGTGCACAAGGCTACTAAACAAGATGAGAGTACATGGGTATTACAGAAAGATATATACATGGGTAGAAGATTGGCTGGCAGGAGGCAAACTGTGAGAATAAAGCCCTTGATAAAGTCCTCTCCCTTTTCTATCCACCTGGTTTCTCCCATCACCTTCTAGCTATCCTTCTTCCCCTCCCCCAACCTTTATTTTGACATCTTCCCCCTTCCTTTCCAGTCCTAGGCAGGATTCCCTAAAGGTTAATTTGCGGGTTGATTCAGTAGTAAAGAAAAATGCAATAAAAGCAAGAGTGTGATGCCGAGACTTGTTAAGTTATTGGTCAGACCACATTTGGAAATTTGTGTGCTGTTTTAGCCCCATATTTAAGAAAGGACGTGCTGGCATTGGACAGAGTCCAGAGGAGATTTGTGAGGGGGACCCTGGGAATGAAAGGGTTTGCGTATAATGAATATTTGATGGCCTGTACTCACTGAGATTTAGAAGAATGGGGATGGGGGCATCTCTTTGTAACCTATTGAATATTGAAAGGTCTAGGTACAATGGAGAGGATATTTCCTAGGACCAGAGGTCACAGCATCAGGATAGAGGGATGTCTGTCTAGAACAGAGATGAGGAAGCATTTCTTTAGCCAGAGAGCTGAGAATCTGGAATTCATTGCTACAAATGGCTGTGGAGGACAAGCCACTGGGTATATTTAAATTGGAGGTTAATAGGTTCTTGATTAATCAGGGCATCAAAGGTTACAGGGAGAAGGCAAGAGAATGGGGTTGAGAGGGATAATAAATCGGCCTTGATGGAAGGGTGAAGCTGACCTGATTGGCCAAACGGTCTAATTCTGTTCTGATGTGTTATGATTTTATGGTTTCGGGAAGAAGGCAGGAGAATGGTATTGAGAGGAAAAATGTATCAACCATGATTGAATAGTGGAGCAGAGTCTAGGGCTGAAAAGCCCAATTCTGATCCTAGAGTCTTAGAGTTAATTGCTCTGATATTAATGTCAACAAATAATGTTAACTTCATTAAATAAGTAGGCCAAAATGAAGTAATTTCATCATGCTAATGGAGAGTGATATCATGCAGTGCAAAGGACGTTTGTCCTGTACATCATGAGGGATTTTTTTGAAAACAAATGACATTATCTACCACTGAAATTGTATTGAAATATGAACACACAGTAATTAGACATTAACTTCAGTGTATGAGATGTCCTAAGGTACATCATATTTCAAATTCAAGTTAATTATCATCTGATTGTACATATGTATATACAACCAAACAAAACAACTTTCCTCTGGACCATGGTGCACCCACATAACATGTATACCTGAGAGGTAATGTTGCAGCTCTATAGGACCCTGCTCAGACCTCACTTGGAGTACTGTGCTCAGTTCTGGTCGCCTCACTACAGGAAGGATGTGGAAACCATAGAAAGGGTGCGGAGGAGATTTACAAGGATGTTAACAACAGGAATTCTGCAGATGCTGGAAATTCAAGCAACACACATCAAAGTTGCTGGTGAACGCAGCAGGCCAGGCAGCATCTCTAGGAAGAGGTACAGTCGACGTTTCAGGCCGAGACCCTTCGTTAGGCCTCCTGTCCCATGATCCTCTCATATCCCCTTTGCCAATCACCTGTCCAGCTCTTGGCTCCATCCCTCCCCCTCCTGTCTTCTCCTATCATTTTGGATCTCCCCCTCCCCCTCCCACTTTCAAATCTCTTACTAACTCTTCCTTCAGTTAGTCCTGACGAAGGGACTCGGCCTGAAACGTCGACTGTACCTCTTCCTAGAGATGCTGCCTGGCCTGCTGCATTCACCAGCAACTTTGATGTGTGTTATTTACCAGGATGTTGCCTGGATTGGGGAGCATGCCTTATGATAACAGGTTGGAGCAACGGAGGACGAGAGGTGACCTGATAGAGGTGTATAAGATGATGAGAGGCATTGATTGTGTGGATAGTCAGAGACTTTTTCCCAGGGCTGAAATGGTTGCCACAAGAGGATACAGGTTTAAGGTGCTGGGGAGTAGGTACAGACGAGATGTCAGGGGTAAGTTTTTTTTATGCAGAGAGTGGCGAGTGAGTGGAATGGGCTGCTGGCAATGGTGGTGGAGGTGGATACGTTAGGGTCTTTCAAGAGACTTTTGGATGGGTACATGGAGCTTAGTAAAATAGAGGGCTATGGATAAGCCTAGTAATAGCTAAGGTAGGGACATGTTCAGCACAGCTTTGTGGGCCGAAGGGCCTGTATTGTGCTGTAGGTTTTCTATGTTTCTATATCACACGCAGCATATAAACTGAAATATTATACCACAAATAAGTTAATAAAATGTAATTCAAAATGCATATAGTAAAGAGCAGCACAGGTAAACAGTACATCAAACGGCTCACTGTCCTTGCGATGAGTCCTTGGTGGTGGCAAGGTATTCATTAGTCTTTCGGCCTGAGGGAAGAAGCTGTTACCTGGTCTGGCAGTCCTAGTCCTGATGCTTCTGTACCTCTTTCCTGATGGTAGTGGGTCAAAGAGATTGTGAGATGGGTGGTGGGGATCCTTCACAATGCTTTGGGTCTTCATCTGCTCCTGATAAATAACTCAAGTGGGGGGGGGGGAGAGGGAGACCCCTGTGATCCTCTTGATGGTTCTTACTGTCCTCTGTAGGGTCTTGTCCTCTGATGCCTTGCAGCTTCCATTCCACACAATGATGTAGCCAGACAGGATACTCAATGGTGTTCCTATGGAAAGTTGCTTGCATGGAGACAGCGGACTTTGAGTGGCTCAATCTCCTCAGAAAGTGTCAACGCTGCTCTGCCTTCTTGACTATTGAGGAGGTGTTGTAGGTCCATGTTGGATCATCTGTTATGTACACACAAGTAACTTTGTGCTCTTAACTCTCTTCACAGCAGAGCCGTTGATGTGCAATGGAGAGTGGTTGACCTGTACTTTCCCCAAGAACACCTTTGTCTCTTTTGTCCTATCCATATTGAGACTCCGGTTGTTGTTCCTGCACCATTTTACAAGCCTCTCTACCTCCTCTCTGTATGCTGACTCATGGTTGTTGCTGATGAGGCCAATCACTGTAGTATCATCTGCGAATGTGATGTGGTTTGAGCTGAATCTGGCAGTGAGTCGTGAATCAGCAACGTGAATAGCTGTGGTCTGAGCCCGCAACCCTGGGGGGTACCAGTGCTCAGTGTAATGGAGGTGAGATGTCAGCTTGGACTGACTGGAGTTTTTCCATCATGACTTCTAAGATCCAGCTACAAAGAGAGGTGTCGAGTCCCAACGACGACATTTTTCCCAACAGTCTTTGATGGATGATTGTGTTAAGTGCAGAGCTGAAGTCACTGAACAATATCCTGGCGTATGAGGCATCGTTTTTTAGGTGGGACAAGACTGAGTGGAGGGCCGAGGCTATAGCATCATCAGTAGACCGGTTTGACTGGTTGGCAAACTGGAAAGGGTCCATTGTAGCTGGAAAGTGGGATTTTATATGACCCATGATCTGCTGCACAAAGCCAATGCCACTGAGTAGTAATCATTTAGGCCGGTTATCGTTGATCTGTTGGGCATTGGAATGATGGTGGCTGTCTTGAAACTTGCACGGACAGTGGGCTGTTTCAGAGAGATGTTAAAAATATCTGTTAAGACCTCTATTAGCTGGGTTACAAGGCTCTCAGCACCTAACCAGTTAAAGTTGTCTGACCCTGCAGTTTGGTGTGGGTTTACCCTGGTTAGCTTCCCCTTCACCTCGGTGGGGCTGGACAGGGTGCCTGTTCCTCAGGAAGAGAGCGGGCTTTCCTCAGTGTCACATCATTCAATTGGTCAAATCGTGCATAGAAAGCATTCAGACTATCAGGAAGGGAAGCTGTCACTGAGGCACAGGGTGGACTTGTAATCGGCTATGGTTTGTATACCTTGCCACATGCACTGTGTGTGTCCCTGGTGTCACAGGGATGTCTGGATTTTCTGTGTGTGCTCATGCCTTGCCTTCCTGATGGCATGGGAGAGTGCAGCTCTTGCTGACTTTAGAGTTGTCGTGTCCCCCAATCTGAAGTCAGTGTCCCGATCCCTAATCACTGCACAAACCTTTGCAGTGGAGCGATGGTTTCTGGTTTGCCTTGATAGTGTAGTGTTTACTCACGGTAATGTTCTCAATGCACTTTCCTATGTAGGCAGTCACCGATAATGCAAGTTCATCAATGTTGACGTGATGATCGTAGGTAGCCGTCTCCCTGAATATGCTCAAGTCCACGCTTTTGAAGCAGTCCTGCAGTGCTGAGGTAACACCTTCTGGTCAGTCCTGATTTCCCTGTGAACTGGGCTGACTCTTTTAACCTGTGGTCTGTATGCAGGAATTAGCAAAATGGATATGTGGACTAAGTATCGGAGGTGAGGGTGGGAGATAGCCTTGTCGACACCATTAACGCTGTATAAACCAGGTCTAATATTCTCTCCAGGTGCAAAGTTGACATGCTGGTAGAATTTTGGCAGGACTGTTTTTAAATTGGCATGATTGAAGTCAACAGTAACAATGAAGACACCATCGGAGTGAATGGCTCCGAGGTTGCGGAGTTCCTACACCGCCTCCCCAGCACAAGCAGGGTTGGTGGGTGGAATATAAACAGCAATAATCACAATGGCAGTGAGGTCCTTCAGTAAGTAGAAGGGCCTGCACTTCATTTTAAAAGCTCCAGCTGTGGTGAGCAGTGGGCCCTTGCTGCCAATGTGTTCACACACCAGTTCTTATGGATGTGGACACACAGTCCTCCTGCATGGGTCTTCTCGGAGGTCACAGCACTTCTGTCTGTCTGAAAGGAGATTGCTTCTGGTAGCTGGATAGTGTCTTGAAGCCATGTTTCTGACGGGACAGGTGTGCACCAGTCCCTCATCTCTTGCTGGTTCAGCCGCAGGTAATCCAGCTGATTTTCCAGCGACTGGACGTTAGGGAGTAGAATCGATGGCAGCACGACCCTGCTTTAATGCCGGCGCACTTCTGCGTTTGAGCGCACTGCTTCCAACAGCCGCTTCCCTGAGCAGCTGCAGTAGACTGTGGTGCAGAGTGAGAGCTCACTCCCTGCATTAGTCCGTAACTGTGCAGTGGCTTTGTTACTCCGCTCGCTAGCTCGGTAGACTTGCAGATTTTGGTGTTCTTGATGTTCAGCTGTATTTTTCAGTCATAGAAAAGACGAGAGATTTCACTGTTGGCCGCCACATCCGTGAGCATTGTCATCTTGTAGGAGTATCACCAAACAAAATTTGATACCTTGCCACTGGGGATATTGGAACAAGTGACCTAAAATTTGGTAAAAGAAGTAGGTTTTAAATTATGATTATAAAATAAATGAAGCAAGATACATTGAAAAAGGAAATTCCAAAATTTAGAATTCTACCGCTTGCAGGCAAGGAGAAATTACAGTTGTGGATGCATTAATGTGTAGTTTGGAGAGGCATTGCTCTCTTTCGAGGGTGGAGATATGAATCCATAGAGGGGTAGAAATCAAAGCTGATAATTCAAAAATAATTCATAATTGAATGTGGCATTGTTGGACTGAGAGGCAGTATCGGCCAATAAGCAAAAGGGATAGGTAGATGGGATGTGGGAGATCGGAGAGGGATAGGAGAAGTTTGGATGTCATTGCATTTATCATAGATTGAGTAGAAGGCCAGCAGAGCAATGAGATAGTCAAATTTAAAGGAAGCTGATAATAATTGCAATATGCATGTAATAACTCTTTCATTACCATTTCCACTATCAAAGTACAAGAGACTTCCGAGGGAATTTCTTGAATTAATTTGAAATGAATTGTATACCAACTTTATGTTAACAGAAAACAAAAGCTTGAGCTAGTCATTTCTATGGCCAATTGCATTTTACGTTTCAGTGCCTATGGCAACAAAAAGTTGTCCACTCAGTGGAGTCCTAATACATGTTGGAGATAATGGCCCCAAATTGTGGTGTAAGCAATTACATGGGGCCATTACTCTTGTCCAGCATTCATTTAAAAATCAGCTTGGACAACACTGCTCCTTAGATCAGCCTGGCTGGGCACATTCTAAATTGGTAATCTGCATAGTCGTAGCATTTTTCTGGATTTGACCCAGCATTTTTCTGCTAGTTGAGCCATTTTCTTTCTGTTCATTTCTGAAACTTTGCTTAATTTGATTTGTCTGGCTGTTTAACTACATTAATACCCTGATGAACTTGGATGGGTTCAAAGTCTGGACACATTTATTTTATTTCGCGATACAGCCCTCCTGGTTGTTTGAGTCACGTAGTCCCAGCAACCTCTGACAACCCCAATTAGCCCTAACCTAATCACGGGACAATCTATAATGAACCAAGTAACCTATCCAGTGTATCTTTGGACTATGAGAGGAAACTGGAGCACCCAGGGAAACCCACACATTCCACGAGGAGGACGGACAGAGATTCCTTACGGACGGTGCCAGAATTGAACTCTGAACTCTGATGTAATAGTGTCGTGGGAACTGCTACACTACTGTAGCACCCATTGTAGCCTTCTAGGACTCAGTACTGAAATCCCCAAACTCGGGTTGCTTGATTTCTCACTCTATCAATCTTTCATCTATAATATTAACTCAGCTCGTTTTTTTTTCTTCCCTTTATTTCCTCTCTTGGAGAGAACTTGCCCAGCTGAGGGAGAGTTGCTGAGCTTGTCCTCCTGCTCTGCATTTTGTGATAACTTGATCCTTTTATCTAGATTCTCCTGTCTACATTCTCACTCTCTGTCACCTCTGATTCACTCATTGACCAGATAACCTATTCAGAGGGTATCCCTGTCTCTCCAGTTTTGCCACAACAGAGACTTTCCCCCACCCTTCCTACAGCTTTACAGGTGTCTTTCTTCCTCTTTTTCATTTTTGAGGAGGGGTTGTCAACTTGAATTATTTCTATTCCGAAAGACGTTGAGGATTTCCTGCATTTTCTGATTATGTTTTAGATTTCAAAGTGTATCTTACCTGCCATTTTCTTTGTTCTTTTTGGAGGAGAAACTGAAAACAACTCTGGATGTTGGAAATCCAAATCAATATCGGTGAGGAGAAAAGCAGTTATTGATATGAGTCATTGAAAACAATTGTGTTAAATGTGCAGAGAGGGGAAATGAGGGAATGTCTGAGAGGGTGCAGACTAAAACTGTCACTTTATTTACTTAACTTACTGAGATACAGCTCAGAACAGGCCTATCTGCCCCTTTGAGCTACGCCATTCAGCAACCCCCATGCAACCCAAGCCTAACCAAGGGACAATTTACAACCAGTATGTCTTTGCACTGTGGGAGGAAACCAGAGCACCCGGAGGAAAACCACACGGTCACTGAGAGAACATACAGACTCCTTGACAGGCAGTGGTTAGAACTGAGCCCGGGTCACTGGTACTACTGGTACTATAATGTGACTAGTTAAGCACTACGCTATTGTGCCATCCAATTAGGAGCATGGGAAATACAACACCAGCCATGAACTGCCCCCACTCACCGCTCTTCCATCATCCAGGGATCAAACAATCCTTCCAGAAGAGGCAGCCATTCATTTGCTTTGTGACGTGTTATGGAAGTAAATGTATGCACAGGCACCTGGTCCAAAGAATTCACCAAAATGCTTAACACAAAGGAACGGTATGTATGGGATAATATGACAATGAAGAACTAAATCCTGCTCAATTTATTGAAGTCTGTACAATTAGTTTGTCATATTTAAATAATTTTCAACTTTTGTGAGGCCAGGCAAGCCCCAAAAATGCATATATGCTCTGGGAAGAGAGCAACAGAAACCGGAACTATTCTGGGATGTAGATATGCTAATTGCTGCCCTTTGCTGTAAGTTTCTGCATCTTCGTGTGACTAACATGATGTCTGCTAGATCAAAGCCTTTCTCACCCCTGGTCTGCTGTGATACTGTACTGAATAAAAGCAGCTATATCAAACTGTTGAATGTTGGCACAGATCTCATTTGAAGCCCTGACCTAGTTCTGTGAAGAAGCCCCATTTTATTTCCTTTTGCCTACAACTGGGAGCATTGGGCACCAGATTGACATGTCTCCTAGCCCCCTGCCCTCTTTCAGTCTGGCATTATCTGCCAGAATTCCTGATCTGTTAACTCTGGTATGCATCTCATTTGCATACTTTGGTATCAACAAAATATATATAAATTAAAGTCCTTTGTTTCATCCATTTCAGCAGGATCAGCACCCAACAGCACTTGGGAGATTCTGGCAACATGTTGCAAAGAGGGCTAAACTCTTCTTGGGCTTCTTGCCAGGAACAGATATCAATTTTAATCAACATTAAGATGACAAATTCTGCCATGATGGCAGAGTTGGACATCGAAACTTTGGTTACAATTAATATCTGTACCCGGCTGGAAGCCCAAGAAGAGTTTATTCCTCACACACATCGAGAAAGCACGAGACAAACAACAGGAATTCTGCAGATGCTGGAAATTCAAGCAACACACAGGGTCTTGGCCTGAAACATCGACTGTACCTCTTCCTAGAGATGCTGCCTGGCCTGCTGCATTCACCAGCAATTTTGATGTGTGTTGCGAGAAAGCACGAGATCCTTTTTTCATCTTGCAAAGAGCTTTCCAAAGGTGGCACTTTTACAGCATGGTTATCATGCACACACTAAGATGTCAAATAAATTAAGAATAATCTTGCATTGTAGGATACAAATGTTTGTACAACTTGTATTTTTCAGTGCAAGTTGTGGAATATTGGTTATAATTTATGAAGCTTCCTACCCCTCCTTCCTGTGTAACTGCCTGTGATGTTAATCTGAAGAATATATAGTTTCAGTGTGACAATAGACTGAATTATATATAGCATTTGACTCCATAAGATAGAAGAAATCAAGTCCATGTTAGTGATTTCACCATGGACCTGTGGTCCTGTTTGCAAATTTAGAATTCAGTTGTTTTTGTAGATCTTTACTGTGTAATGCACTCCTATTTGCAGGGCTTTGAGTATGCCCACGAGAAAATGAATCTCAGGGTTGTGTATGATGACATTTGCGTGCTTTTATAATAAATTTACTTTGAACTTTGAGATATCCAACAGGTCAGCAGCTCTAATGGAGAGGGGAAAAGCTGAGTAAAAATCCCAGATGGATTACAGACAGAAATGGGCAGTTTTGATTTAGATGGAAAGAGCGAGTCAGGTGAAGTTAGAGATGTTGACACTGAGTATGACGGCTGCAGTTTGCCTTGACAGAAGATGAGTTGCTGTTCCTCAAGCTTTTGTTGGGCCCAGTGATAATGCAAGAAGTCACAGACTGTGAGCACAGAGTGGAGATGGATGGATAATTAAAGCAGCAGACAAGTGCGAGCTCAATTGTTCCTGCAGACTGAATGCAGGAGTTCTGTAAAGGGGCTACCAAAACTGACTTTGGTTTATTCAATGTCGAGGAGATCACACTGCGAACACTAAATGCAGTACACTAGTTTGTTGTCAGGGAGATCGCTTTGACGTCTAGACTCAGTTACCTGAAGAAGCCTCAGTTTATTTCCTTTAGTCTACAACTGGATCACTACTTCACTCGGGATGACTACTTGTTTGGTTCCCTGTGCGGTGGAAACGGGAGAGTTGCAAGGACAGATTTTGTTTCTTCCTGCAGCTGTATCGGAAGAGGTCCGTGGTGATAGACGAGCAGATCAGGAATTGTGATGGGAGCGATCACTTTACAATGCTGAAAGGTGAGGGTAATAGCATCCTAATCATGGAATCTTGCTGGAGCTAGCAGAACTTGCCAAGAATGATCCATCCTCATGCCACACATCTCTTTTCACCGCTTCTCACTGTATGAAGACTCATTTTTCTCAGTCAGGCAGCGATTCGCTCTACTTTTTAAATTTGGTGTACTGCATTCGGTGTGGACAATGTGATGTACTTTACTCTGAAGAAACCAAATGCAGATTAGGCAACCACTTGGCAGAGCACAACTATTCAGTCTGCAATAGTGACGCTGAATGTTTTATTTACTGCAACTTGAGTTCTTTATCCCTCTACCACACTGATTTGCCTGCCTGGAACTCTCCTGCACTGTTGTAACAATGCCCAACAGAACCTTGAGGTTGCTCAAGTTTTCTGTACTTTATACTGAGTTCTCCAACTTTGGGTAACTTGTTCTTTTGTCTCTGTCAGAACTTGCCTTTTCTGGCAGACATCCAACTGTGATGTTGGCTCAGTTTTTCTCTCTCTGTTAGTATAAGCTGACACACTGGGGATGTTCCACAGCACAGGCAAAGACGCATAACCACTGTCAAATTACCTCATTAACCCACTTGACCTGGTCTCACCCTAATGCAAATATTTTCCTTTTGTTTCTCTTGTACCTTCTCTGCAAGTTCAAATTACCTTATTTTTCTCATTGCAGTTTTGGTGAAGACTCTAACCTAAATGTTAACTATGTTTCTACTTCCACAGAAGTTGACTAACCTGCTGAGTTTTCTGATGCTTTCTATTTGTATTGCAGATTTCCAGTGAATGCAGATTTAAAAAAAAAATCCATTTACAGTGTTCTGTTATTGTCAGTCTTTGCCGGTTTTCTAGTTTGGAATGATGGCATCTGAAGCTGGCAGCATTCAAATAGGCTATGAACATGCATTGTGTAAGTGAGCAAAACTATAAATAGTTGTTAAAATCAGATTAAAGCAGACGGTTGCTCTAGCAACAGGAAACACCTGATCTCCTTCCTTTAGTCCTGTTCTGCACTGAGTAGGGATACACATCCCTGGCAGCTGGGACCATCTTAATCTGCTTATAGGAAAAGAGAATTAATCATTCCCTAAAAAGACACCAACAATGAAGTACACCTCATTTCATAGCTGAGGAAATGTGCTGCAATATTTTGCTCCATTTCTTGTATTTCACAATGGGAATTATTCATATCACTTTTATACATATCTCACATCTATTTGTAATACAAGATAGTGGGGGAATCTGATTCGAATTTAGATTTTTATTCATAAAATTCTGTGCATATCTGTTAATGTAAATATCAGAAGTGGTAGTCATTTTACCAGTAGCATGCCTTTTATTTAAATACTCTTAATGATGGTCTTAAACTAATTCCAAAATATTTGGAAGGATTGTATTTCATGGTGCATCAGTTTTATTTTCCTACTTGCTTAATTCAGTTCGGTATATTTAATAAAGTTAAATGCAGCTCGAACTTAATTAGTGAAGGAAGTCTTTCCAAGGACTTCCACTTCCAAGGGCACTTCATCACACGTTCTGGATATTTATTGTTTATTTATTTATTGTTATCATTTCTTTCTTTTTGTATTTGCAGTTTGTTCTCCTTTGCACACTGGTTGAATGCCCAAGTTGATGTGGTCTTTCACTGATTTTGTTATGGTTATTATTTCATTATGGATTTATTGAGTATGCCCACAAGAACATGAATCTCAGGGTTGTATATGGTGACATGTGTACTTTGATAATAAATTTACTTTGAACTTTGAAGTCAGCTAACACTCATAAACTGGGCTCTGGAAAATGGCTTCTTGCGATCAGCATCAGAGAGTTTGGCGGAGTAGAATCCAGTTTGATCCAGTTTGTGGGAGAAAATTGGAAGTGGTGGATGGAGGGAGGAAGCAAGATAATTAAAAGGAAGTGCAGGTTGAGAATAAATTGAATCCCCAAAAAGAGCTGTTTATCTTTCAAGATCTGTAGAATTAAACAATTGCATTGAATTGACTTTATTTCTTGCATCCTTCACATTCATGGAGTAAAAATCTTTACGTTACGTCTCCGTCTAAATGTGCAATGTGCAATCATAGTAATTTATAATAATTTGTAATAAATAGAACAGTCAATGTAATATAGAGTACACTCAGTTAATCAGTCTGATGGTCTGGTGGAAGAAGCTGTCCCGGAGCTTGTTTGTCCTGGCTTTTATGCTGCGGTAATGTTTCCTGGATGGCAGCAGCTGGAATAGATTGTGGTTGGAGTGATTCAGGTCCCCATTGATCCTACGGGTCCTTTTTTCACACCTGTCCTTGTAAATGTCCTGAATCATGGGAAGTTCACAACACTGGGCTGTCCACACCACTCTCTGCAGAGTCCTGCGATTAAGGGAGGTACAGTTCCCATACCAGGCAGTGATGCAGCCAATCAGGATGCTCTCAATTGTGCCCCTGTAGAAAGTTCTAAGGATTTGGGGGTCCAAACCAAACTTCCTCAGTCAATTGAGGTGAAAGAGGCGCTGTTGTGCCTTTTTCACCACACAGCTGGTGTGTACAGACCACATGAGGTCCTCGGTGATGTGGATGCCGAGGAATTTGAAGCTATTTACCCTCTTAACCCCAGGTTCATTGATGTCAATAGGGGTTAGCCCGTCTCCATTCCTCCTGTAATCCACAACCAGCCCCTTTGTTTTTGCGACACTGAGGGAGAGGTTGTTTTCTTGACACCACTGTATCAGAGAGATGACTTCTTCCCTGTAGGCCACCTCGTTATTGTCAATGTAGTGTCGTTGGCAAATTTAATTAGCAGATTAGAGTTGTGTGTGGTGACACAGTCATGGGTATACAGGGAGTAAAGAAGGGGACTCAGTACACAGCCCTGAGGGGCTCCTGTATTGAGAGTTGGAGGTGAGGGAGCTCACCCTTACCATCTACTGGTGATCTGACAGGAAGTCCAGGATCCAGCTGCACAAGGCAGGGTCAAGGCCGAGGTCTCTGAGCTTCTTGTCAAGCCTGGATGGAGCTATGGTGTTGAATGCTGAACTGAAGTCCAAGAATAGCATTCTCACGTAAGCATCCTTCTTCTCCAGATGTGTAAGGACGGTAGGTAGAGCTGTGGCTATTGTGTCGGTAGGCGAATTGTAGGGGGTCCAGTCTGTGTGGTACTTAAACCTACATTGTATTACATAACATCAGAAAGGCTACTTTTCCAGCAGATTCATTTTGTTTGATCTTGTTGGATGTTTAAGAAATTGCAAGATGTAAACTCCATTTAAAAGAAAAATTCCCTTGGAAACTCGTCATTCGACACAAGCATTCTTTAAACATCCATCTACCAATCCTGAGTAAATTAACTTTAAGAAAGTAAATAGTATTCTATGCACACAGACATTTCATCAGCATTGAAGGATTAAAAAGCACACTTTTATCCCTATTAAATTAATTAATAGTTACATAAATTTGCTTCAATTCCTTTATATCTGCGCAGAGTGGTCAAGTAAAATAAATTAATTGCTGTGCAGTAATATCAGAACAGATTGTTCAACACGATACCTCATCAAAAAGAACATTTGTTGACAGATGATTTGCAAAATGCATTTTCTTGCAATATGTTAAATTTTACAATGCTGCTTAAGATATTCCCTTTAGCCTAAAGCAGCTTCTCATTGGGAGGGAGCAGTGAAGTTTTAAGTATGCCTTTATCTGAATTTTAACTTTGCCTATGGAGAGAAATGCATGAGAGTTGAATGTTGGAAGTACAAGATGGCTTGAATATTTATGCACAATATTAACATGCAAGAGAAGAACTGTTTCTGGAGTAAGCACTTGGGTATATGTAGGAAAAAAAGGAAAATGAAAGGGACGAAGAGGAAACGGGTTAAAATGGGGTGTTTGGTGCTTATGGAGTGAACAAAAGCACAATTGAAGTTGCTGGCTTTTAAGAAACTGTGAAGACATTTTACAAAAGTTTCTGAAGTGAGCTTGCAAGATCTGAAAGGATGAACAACAGTCAAAGAAGAGGTGCAAGTAGCAACATAATTGCTCAGATACAACTTGACTTCAACAGATGAAGTGAATACAGGATTGACTTTATAGGTTATTGAATGATGGGGAGTACATTATTATTTTTGCACTTCTGTTTTCATTTCTGCTTCAAAATCTGTTAATGAAGTTTAAAATGAAGTGGGATGTAAGTAAATGTTAGCTTTGCCCAACTATGGTCTAATTAGACTCTCTGGATTATGCGCGTTATCAGCAGAGATGGATTACTTGATCCTCCTTTACTGTCCATAAATAACTTAATAACATTTTGAAGAAAACTCTGCCAACCTACCAAAGCCTTGTCTTCACAGCTAAGAACAGCCCTATTTGGACAAAATTCTGATCTGATTCTCATTTCTTTTCTATTAATCCTTTCCTATTACTACAATCACTTGACTTACAAGTTGAAAGGCTGTACACAAGTAAAATATCAGTAATACAGTAAATTCAAATAATTTTGTTGAAAATTGTAATTATAGAATTACTACGGAGTTCCATTAAAAATTGTCAGAATTTAACTGTGGTGTGAAGCTGCCTGATGTACATCCTGAATAGGCTTTCCTCCACGGAGTCAATAATAAAGAAGATTATATGACCTGCAACTGCCTGATTTCTATTACAACTTCACATTGCAGAAAATTTGAATGTGAGCTTGAGTTCTTTTAGTGGTAAGGTTTCACAATTGGTGTGATTGAGAATCATTAAACCCAGAATAACATGAAATCCACTGTCTGGTGGATTAATTGGAATTGTTATTGAAATAAGCAGTTAGCAATTATAACATGGTAACTTTATCAGATAATGACTGGAAGATTCTAGCTAATCCAAAAGCAGGAGTTTTAGAAATGAGTTTGCATGTGTTTCACGAAAAAATAATAAACTGAAAATAAAAACAGAATTTAAAAGATTTGAAATTCTGTTACTTCAATTATTTAACAGGATAAATTCTAACTCTGTTGCTGACTGTAAATAATGAATGATTGTTTGCATTATTGTTGTTAGAACTGTGGAATTGTCATCCTCATTGATCCACTGTACTTGTTGTAAATCCTAACAAAGGACAGTAAGAAAATCCCTGTTGTGTGTTGTCCTCATTTTGCACGTTGTTGAGTCGAATAAAAAATCTGCCTTCAGCAGATAAAGCGGCAGTGGACAGAGATATGGGGCAAAATTCGACCTCTAGAGTACAGCTGCTGATTTTATATTTGTTATTTGTCATTACTGCTGTCTTTTGACATGATAATAAATAACTTGTATGATCTATCTCGAAGGTAATGAATATAAAATCAAAATCTCAGCTACAAATGTGTTTCTGTGCAGAAAAGCTGAGACACTCGGTAATTTTGAAACCAGTTCAAGGGCTTATTAATTAATATAATGTAGTGCAAGTTGTCAGCAAGGTAACTTTAAGGCTGCAAGGCTGGGCATATTAAAAATGTCATTTTTTCAAGCTAGTGGGCCAGTGGATAACAAGAATTACAATTTGCTTTATGATTTACCATTATGTTTGCATAGTCTTAGAAATCATATTTTCCAAATGAATGAATACTAAATTTCCCCGGTTTCATCCACCACGTACTATGAGCAGAGTGGAATTGTCTAATGTTTAGAATGTGGAAAGAGAGGTTTCCCCCATTTCAGCAGTTCAATTATTTATAATGTGGATCAGGATTTTTCTTTAATAGCTAGTGGGCATCAAAACACTTTTCTGCAGATTAATTCAATACTTGTTCCTGCAAAATGATTGTAACACATGACTGTGCAGCCAGATTCAAGGAGAATCTGATCATTAAATTTGCTGATGATACCACAGTGGTGGGGCTCATCAGCAAAAATGATGAAACAATGTACAGGGAGGAGGTCAAACATCTAGAGAGCTGGTGCAGTGATAACAACTTGATGCTTAATGTCACCAAAACCAAGGAGATGATCGTCGCGGTCTCAGCCTGACACAAACCCCTCAGCATCAGCAGCTCCACAGTGGAGAGAGTGGAAAACATCAAGTTCCTTGGGGTGCAGATCTCGGACAATCTCACCTGGTCCAGGAACACCACTGGGATTGTGAAACGGACCCAGCAGAGATTGCAGTTTCTGAGGAAGCTTAAACAAGCATCACTCCCCACTAACATCTTAACTACATTCTACAGAGGCGTGGTTGAGAGTGTGCTGACCTTTTGCATCACAACCTGGTACTCCAGCTGCAGTGCTGTCGACAAAAAAGCCTTGCAGGGGATGGTTAGGGGAGCAGAGAAGGTTATTGGGGTCTCCCTACCTTCTGTCCAAGACTGCTTTCAGAGTCGATGCCTCCAAAAGACATGGTACATCAGTAAAGACCCCTCAAACCCTCTCCATGAACTCTTTGTTCTTCTGCCATCAGGCAAGCGTTACAGGAGCATCAAAACTAAAACCACAAGGCTACTAAACAGCTTCCTCCCACAGGCAGTCAGACTGCTAAATAGCTGCTCTACCTGACTCTGCTTTGGACACTTTTAACTTGCACTGGACACTTATAACTTGATTTTAACTGACGTGGCTGTTGTGTTTTTCTATTTATTGTTATGTTTATTATTTAGTGTTGCGTTCATTATGTTATGATTGCACTGCTCCTGGGAAACGATGTCTCATTCTGCCCTGCAGAGCTGATGTACGGTTAGAATGACAACAAAGTTTTTTGAATCTTTTGAATTTAGTCTTGACCTTTGGACCAAAAAGTACAGAAATCAGACAGTCGGGTCTGGTTTTAGATCAAAATCCAGTGACTTATTTGGGTGTTTTAATCTTTTTTGAAACAGTTGGTGACGGAAGCTTGGGCTTAGTGTCGTATTCTACATAATTAAAAAAAGATTGTCGAAGTTCACTGTTGAAGAACGATTATCTTTAAATACATCAAACTACTGTTTCCCATGGATCTGTATTTCAATTGTAATCCATATCATCCAAATGGGCAGGAACGTCATCCCCCACAAATAAATTAAGGCATGATTTGTTGTTTTGCATATATTGGATTCAGTCAGAAGATCATTAGGTCAGATGTGACTCCTGGGATTTGAGGACCATCCAAATGGTCACATCAGCGAATTTAGACTGATGCAATGCCTTCTGGGTTTCCTGAGTTAAACTGAGTTCCCCTTTGCTTTCATGTGATTGATGCAAAAGGTTTTAAGTTCGATTTGAAGAGGTTCATGGGAAATTCCCTGTTTTCCTTGGTAACATTTATCATCTTGGCTGAGGATACAAAGACCTAAATTACTGGATTAAAACACTGAAGCTTGGACTACTGATCCCGAGACAGATTTCACCTTGTTTCTGAAGTTTGGACAATGAATCATCTGTTCCTGAGCCGTGAAGAAGGGTCTCAACTCAATATCTATTGTCCACTTCCCTCCTTACCTGATGAGTTTTTATTTTTTGTTTCATTTTATTTAGAGATAACATATGGTAACAAACCCTTCTGGCCAATGAGCCCAATAGCACCCATGTGACCAATTAACCACCTAACCCAAGCAACACACACAAAATGCTGGAGTTCTTCAGTGGTGTTCTTCACACAGACTAACCTATCTGTGATGCCAGGCTGCCAATCAATGTGATTGATTTATTGCCTTGTCTGTAGAGGCACGTGAGGAAATGAAAATAAATGCAATCTTTGCCAGAGCCGGCTACATCCAGTAAAAATAAATAAATGCTTTACCATGTCCTGAATTTGTGAAATATAGTGGACTAAAGATTATAATTGGCTGGGATATTGCATTTTCTGTGAACATTGTCATTGAGTAGATACCTCAGATTTCCAAGAAAAGAAGAATAAGCAATAAATGGAAAATACACAGTAAACTGATTCACTTGGGGCGTAAAATACAGAATAAAAAGACATCCGTCAGAAAGTTCAAGTCTATTGAATTGCTGAACTTAGTGACACATGGGTAGGAAATGATGGGCATTTCTCAGGAAACTCTGGACTATTAAAATGTGTGATTTTCTATATGGATGTGTTCCTTAACTTCTATTTTCAGACATCCCACCCTGCAAAAACTCATTTCAGGGAGGTAGCACCATCAATTTGCGGGAGACTCTTGGAACTTCCGGGAGAGGTGGGATGTCTGCAATAGAGTAGCTCCTTAGCAGCTAGCCAGCTAGTTTAAATAACGTTAGCTATGCTAATGAATGAGGTGAAAGTCAATTCAGTTAATGATAGAACTTAGTGTGGTGATTGTTCTCTGCGTGCAGGGCTTTGGCGAACCAGCAATGTAATAAAATTGTTTGGCTCTACCATGTTATCACCTTGCTGTCATGCTAAACTTCATGAATTCTCATAAAAAGTGAGGGCAGTATCTGTCAAGTGCACAAGTAGACTGAACCTTAGATGATTTGTCTGTGTGAAATGGATTTAGAAAAAGGTTGTAGTGATTAATTATTGCAGTGCTTTAACCTTGGTGAGACCTCCTTGTATTAACACCTTTGAAATATATTACTCTCATGCAAAGCTCTCCACTGAGCTTGTAATAAGATTTGTGTACCCTGCAAATAGTTGGGGGTTGAATAATACTTTAGAGAGTGCATGATTTTCAAATGCTGTGTTGCATTTCATTCAATGAAGTTGAAAACAGTGGAAATTCAGTCTATGCATTGCAGACTTCCTTATAAGAAATGTAAATGAGTACAAATATTCTTGGTTGTTTCTGAAATCTAAAACACATGCAACTCCTACAAGTCCTTATGTTGTCAAAAATATATTTTTGTGCAGTGACAGGTATTCTCTTCAGTAACACCATTTTGCAACTGAATTGAAATTAATAAATTCGAAATATATAATTTGATCTGTTTATTCGTGTTAAGGGTTCAAAATACATTTCCCATACATCTTGTACTCAGTGAGACAAACAATATTGTCTAATGGTGATTAATGATATTAGATGGCTGTAATGCATTGGTGTAATGTTAACTTTTCCTTGGCAGGTTGGGTGGAGCTGTTAGAAGTTACTGTGGGTAGTACGAGTGTAAAGGTTGCCAGAGGTCAAACAGCAGTACTACCATGTACCTTCAAAACGAATGCGGCGTTGACTCAGCTGAACGTCATCTGGACTGTGACACCTCGATCCAATGCCAATCAGCCAGAACAGGTTGGTCTTTTAAAAAAATAGTACTTCATTTGCAAATCAGTATGTTGTATTTGCTTGCATTCACTAAAATTAATTTAAGCTTACCTATGTAGTACTTTTTGAGCTTGCTGATGTTATTGGGAGAGGGGAGATATCAAGAAACTGCCCTAATAGCACCTGCACCATATTTATTTTGGAGAAGAGCCTTGGTTATTTTGCTCCGATGCAGCAACTCTGGTGAGTCTCTTTGACGTCATGACAACAGAAGCAGTCCTCATAGTGAATTACTTGGACTAGCTACAAGCTTCAGGATACTCAATCTCAGCTGCTATAGAGACTTTATTTATTGAGTCCTTTGTTCCTCTTTCACCTGCCAGCTTTCCATCCTTTAACCCAGAACATTGCCCTGACGGAATATTCCCCAGGCTGCTCCACGAGGCGAGGAAAGAGATTGCTGAGCCTCTAGCTAGGATCTTTATGTCCTCGTTGTCCACGGGAATGGTACCGGAGGGAATGTTGTCCCCTTGTTCAAAAAAGGTAGTAGGGATAGTCCAGGTAATTATAGACCAAGTGAGCCTTCTGTCAGTGGTGGGAAAGCTGTTGGAAAAGAATCTTAGAGATACGATCAATGGGCATTTAGAGAATCATGGTCTGATTAGGGACAGTCAGCATGGCTTTGTGAAGGGAAGATCGTGTCTAACAAGCCTGTTAGAGTTCTTTGAGGAGGTGATCAGGCATATAGATGAGGGTAGTGCAGTGGATGTGATCTATATGGATTTTAGTAAGGCATTCGACAAGGTTCCACACAATAGGCTTATTCAGAAAGTTAGAAGGCATGGGATCCAGGGAAGTTTGGCCAGGTGGATTCAGAATTGGCTTGCCTGCAGAAGGCAGAGGGTGGTGGTGGAGGGAGTACATTCAGATTGGAGGATTGTGACTAGTGGTATCCCACAAGGATCTGTTCTGGGACCTCTACTTTTCGTGATTTTTATTAACATAACACTCCTGTTTCTTATAAACGACCTGGATGTGGGGGTAGAAGAGTGGGTTGGCAAGTTTGCAGACAACACAACGGTTGCTGGTGTTGTAGATAGTGTAGAGGATTGTCAAAGATTGCAGACAGACATTAACAGGTTGCAGAAGTAGGCTGATAAGTGGCAGATAGAGTTCAATCCAGAGAAGTGTGAGGTGGTACACTTTGGAAGGACAAACTCCAAGGCAGAGTACAAAGTAAATGGCAGGATACTTGGTAGTGTGGAGGAGCAGAGGGATCTGGGGGTACATGTCCACAGATCCCTGAAAGTTGCCTCACAGGTAGATAGGGTAGTTAAGAAAGCTTATGGGGTGTTAGCTTTCATAAGTCGAGGGACAGAGTTTAAGAGTCGCGATGTAATGATGCAGCTCTATAAAACTCTGGTTATGCCAGACTTGGAGTACCGTGTCCAGTTCTGGTCGCCTCACTATAGGAAGGATGTGGAAGCAGTGGAAAGGGTACAGAGGAGATTTACCAGGATTCTGCCTGGTTTAGAGAGTATGCATTATGATCAGAGATTAAGGGAGCTAGGGCTTTACACTTTGGAGAGAAGGAGGATGAGAGGATACATGATAGAGGTATACAAGGTAATAAGAGGAATAGATAGAGTGGATAGCCAGTGCCTCTTCCCCAGGGCACCACTGCTCAATACAAGAGGACATGGCTTTAAGGTAAGGGGTGCGAAGTTCAAGGGGGATATTAGAGGAAGGTCTTTTACTCAGAGTGTGGTTGGTGTGTGGAATGCACTGCCTGAGTCAGTGGTGGAGGCAGATACACTAGTGAAGTTTAGGAGACTACTAGACAGGTATATGGAGGAATTTAAGGTGGGGGGGTTATATGGGAGGCAGGGTTTGAGGGTCGGCACAACATTGTGGGCTGAAGGGCCTGTAATGTGCTGTACTATTCTTTAAAAAAAATCCCCAGTCCACAATATCCACACTCGGATTTTTCCTCTTCATAATTGCCCTTTGCCGAATTTCAGACCTGAGTTCTGGATTTGCTGTCACCTACTGGGGGAAAGCGAAATATTTGAAAGAAACTGAAGATTGTTGCACATGACATACTGCAGGTTAATTTTTCTGCTGGTTTTAAATGTTGACTGTACTGTAGTGGCTGAAAGATTGGTGTCTGTGACTACTTGTGGAACTGGGTTGGTCAGTGAGGGCTCTGGTGGAAATAGAGAGGATGGGTCAGAATTGGTGAAAAAGCAGTAGCTGACCATTCCCATTTAGCTTTCTGTCCCATTTTCATATTCTGAGAAAATAAAAGAAAATTGCTATCTCGCATCTAATGAGAAGCATCAGAAAAACTAAACAGCTGAAGTGATTCAGCTTCTGGAATAAGATCCCACACCTTGGAACCAGACCATCAGCCCATAACATTCCACCTCAGTTGGTGGGCATCCATCTTTATTAATCCAATTTTCCAGCCCAAGCCTTCTAGGCCGAGGGATTCAAGTGCTTGCCTAGATACTGGACAGGGATAAGAGACTGCATAGGCTAGTTTTTTTTTCATTGAAGCATGGAAGTGGCATCACTGAGGTAGATAAAATCACGAGGGGTATTGATAAGGCGAATGGTAGAGTAGTGAAGTCTAAAACTAAAAAGCATAGGTTCAAAGTGAGAAGGGAAAGGTTTAAAGAGGAGGTGTGAAGCAACATTTTCACACGCAATGGTGGGTGTATGGAATGTGCTGCTAGAGGAAGGGGTAGAGGTGCTTAAAAAGCATATGTACAGGTAAGCACGGAGATTCTGGAAGTTCAAAACAACGCACACAAAATGCTAGAGGAACTCAGTAGGTCAGGCAGCAAGCATGGAAATGAGCAAACAGTCAACATTTCAGGTTGAGACCAAGAAATATTTCGAGGGATTATGGACAAACGTGGTCAAATGAGTCTAGCTCGTGTAGGACATTTGATTGACCTGGATGAGTCAACAGGGTCTGTTTCCCTGTTGTATACCTCCCTGACTTCTTCGATGCACCCACCACTTTCTAAGGCATTGTCTTTCAAGAACTCACCACCCCCTGGGTGAATCCTAGATTTCTTCTAAATTTCTTGCCCCTTGCCCAAAATCTGTGTCCTTTAGTTTTGTCTACCTTAATTATACTTTAATAATTTTATATACCTTTTAATTTTCTCCACTCCAGGGAAAACAGACCTAGTCTCTCCAATCCCTCCTCATAACTGAAAACATTCCATCTAGAAAACATCTTGCTGAATATCCTTTGTATCCTCTCCAGCACTATTACATCTTTCCAAGAGAGTGGTGACCAGAACTGAATGCAGTACTCTACCTGACATCTCACTTGAACAATATTTTATAAAACTGGAGCTTAATATTCTTGCTCTTGTATTCAGTGCCCCATCCAAATGACTAATGAAGGTCAATATCTCACACGCCACCTTAACCACGTTATCTACCCACACTGCCTTTTAAAAATATTTGGACTTTTAGACCAAAGAGAAACTTTTTCTCCTGATTTTTAATGAAGTGATGGGGTTTAAGCACTTGTGCATGTGTGTATTTGTGAGCTGGAGGATGAACAGAGGTTTATGATAGAATTGACACTGGGAGTGGTTAAATGACAACAGATGGCACACGGCAGAGGAAGGTGATAATGGGACAAGAGAATGCTTAGTGGCAAGGATCAGTGTTCCAGAGAGCGGGCTGTCTGTTGGGGATTCAATACTTGTCAGAGATCCGAGTCTTACTGAAGGAAGCGAACAGGGGCAGCCTTGAATGGGACTCATCATCCACTCTAGAGTGTACTGTGCTTTCTCCATTGCTCAGTGCAGAAAATGCAGTTTTGTGTGTTGGAACTTCTTAGTCAATGTTCCATAAATACCCTTTGGGATTCAAGGGTTGTGTAAGATTCAGAGGTCAGTGGCAAAAGGATGGAGAATTAAAACTACACATGACTGAAAGCTCAGGGTCACACTTAAGAATGGATTTTGTTTCTTTGGATTGTGAGGATCAGGGTAATGTGACAGGTTGTTCAACAGAGTTAACAGGTACATGTTTTGTAAAGACACGAGCCGAGAAAATTCTCAGGGGGGATAAAAAGATCTGTCAATAGTTATGTGACTTTCATGCCTGGTCATGATTAAAAGAGGGACTTATGTGGGACCCAAGCTTTTCTTTCCTGTGGTTGAGGTGAGGTGGGGTAACCATGGTGAGTAAAACCTGTAAGCTGTTGAGAGCAATGGAGATGGGATGGTTCCTTAGTGTGGTTAGAGAAATGGTCCCTCAGACCAGGTCTAGTGAACAGCATTTGTTGTTGGTACTTGTAGTGGGGCTGCCCATCTGACTGGGGATGTACCTTTTCCAGTTGTTCCTCATGATGGGGATATTAAGATTGAATGGAAAGATTGTGATAGACTTGTCCTCTTTACCTTACTCTGTGGTGCCTTATTTCAGATAGGATTGCATGAGCGAGGGGAGGAATAAAGGCAATCCCTACAGATTTTGTTGCTTTCTTTTCAATGAAGGAAGTTTGTTGAATCCTCCTTTAGTTCCTTGACCGGTGGGTGGAGCCTCTCTTCCTATCCTTTTTACCCATCAAGTTCCATGGAATCCCATTCATGAAGGGTTCTATCAATATAAAATTGGAAAGTATTGACTGTTAGATGAACAATGATTAGTGGAGTACGTAGTGGGGGCTTTGAGAAATCTGGAGCTGGGTAAGGGTCCCTGGTTTACTAAGTGACTCAAAACACTCAGCAGCCATGAAGGAAGAAATAGACTCACTGTTTCAGGTCAATACAATATATTTGTTGCAATATGAAGTTGGAGGAAAATTGTCCCTATTTCTTCTGACTCCTAATGATTCTTCAATCTGGCCCGTTTCACTCTAAACCTTTGCTATTTGTGTACCTGTCTTAAATTTCTTTTAAATGTTGTAGTTTTTCTCTCTGCCTTTTCTTCTGACAAGACATACACATCCACAGCACCACCTGTGTGGGGGAAGACTTGCCCTTCAAGTCCCCTTTAAAATTTTCCCTTCTTACCATAAGTACATGCCCTCTAGATTTAAATTCCCATCTTAGTTTTTAAAAAAATTCCTGTGACCTTTATCTATGTTCTTTCTTATTTTATAAACCTCTGTAGGGTCATGCGTCAGTTCTGGGGGAAAAATGTCCTGGTCTATCCAAATTTTCCTTGTAACACAAGCTCTCCAGTCCCAGTAACCTCATTATGAATCTTTTCTGCACCCTTTCCAACTTAAGGGCATTCTTCCTATCACTTGGAAATCAGAACTGTACACAATACTCCAAGCGTGGTCTCCCCAAAGTCTTGTACATTTGTAACATGAAGTCTCAATTCTTGTATTCCATGGCAAGCATTCCAAATGCCTTCCTCCTCACTCTGTCTACCTGCTGTTGGGCGGAAAGAATTCAAATCTACAAATCAGCAAACTGGAATGAGCTAAGGACAGTGGAAGTAGCTTGACTCACTGTTTGGCTGACCTGGCTAACCTGGTTTGAATTGACCTGGTACAGGGAGAGCAACATTCAGTGGTGTTCATGAGAATGATTCAGGGAATGAAGGGGTTAATTTATGAGGAGCATTTGGCAGCTTTGGGCCTGTACTAACTGGAATTTAGAGGAATGCGGGGGGGGGGTGCGGTTGCTGTGGATTTCCTTGAAACCTACGAAACGTTGAAAGGTTTAGATAAGGTGGTTGTGTAGAGGATGTTCCCCATGGTGGGGGTATCCAGAACTAGAGGGCACAGCCTCAAAATTGGGGAGGGGCGGCCTTTCAGAACAGAAGTAAGGAGGAATTTTTTTTCGCCGGAGAGTAGTGAATCTGTGGTTGCTCTGCCACAGACTGTGATGGAGGCCAGCTCCGTAGGTATATTTAAAGTGGAAGTTGATTGTTTCTTGATTGGTCAGGGCATCAAAGGATATGGTGAGAAGGCAGGTGTATGGAGTTGAGTGGGATCCAGGATCAGCCATGATGGAATGGCAGAACAATTCTGCTCCTATGTCTTACGGTTTTATGATCTAACAAAGAAAGTTTATAAATACCGGAGATGTTGCAGATGCTGGAAATCCAGAGTAGCACACACAAAGTACTGGAGGAATGTAGCAGGTCAGGTAGCATCTATGGAGGGGCATAAACAGTCAACGTTTTGGGCCAAGATCTTTTATTGGGTAACAAAGAAAGTTACCTGAGGCACCAATCAGGTGGAAGAGCAATAAAGTAATATTACTCGTAGCCTTGGGCTAGAGGCAGTGAGAAACTGACACAGGTCTGCTAAGCTGGAGCCAGCAAAAAAGAAACACAATAAAATCAAAACACAAACGCAACACAAGCCTGAGTGACCCTGCAATTAATATTCTCTCTCTGATAAGTAAAGGCACCACAATGTAGGCAGGTTGCCAGCTAATGGTGCAAAAGGAGTCACCACCCATTTTATGAGGATAGGAGAAAGCCACATATACATAAGGCTACTTGGTTCCTGTAGCTGGAGTTTATTGAAGATACTTTTTTAAACTACTTGAATCCATTCTTGTACAGAGAATGTGGACAGAATAAAATGGAACCAATATAAAATTAGTGTAAACATTAAGTTGATGGTTGTTCAGGACTCAGTGGGTCAAGTGGCCTGTGCTGTGCTTCATGACTCTGTAACACTGTTAAACTCTGAGCTGATTTGTTGGATACCTGGCTTGGATTCAGCTGAATTCCCCTTGAGTCCAATCATGCATCTACCAACGTTTCCCTCTGCAGCACTCTGCTCTTGCCATTTAACACTATGGGTGAGATTAAAAAGAAAATTAGGTGCTGCATTGAAGTCTCCTGAGCTCTGTGAGTTTGGAATGAGCCGGGGGAGGAGGGCTGGTTTGCGTGTGAGCTCTGAGAACATGTTCCCTTTGCATAGGCATCTGCAGCAATTTCAAAGAAGATGCAGGCATGAATCTACTGCAATACACAGGTAGATATAAGTATGAATATTACTTTGCAGAGACTCTTGTTTAAGGATCACTTTGCAACTTAGCAAGACTTTATTTGACCACATTTAGAGTATTGTGTGCATTTTGAGTTGCATTTGAGAGAGTGAAGAGGAGATTTTCAGGATGTTATGTTAGAAAACGTAAGTTCTGGGGAGAGTTTGGATAGCCTGGGTTTGTTTCCTCTGGAGCGAAGGGGGCTGAAGGTTGAGTAGTGTGTCAGATTGTGAGGATAAATTAGTTTACCGAGGTACAGTGCAGAGCTTGACTTGCATGCCATTCATTACAACAGTGCCTTGATATGGTAGAAGGTGAAACAACACTGCGGAATAAAGTATTACAGTATACAGAGTGCAGTGCAGGTAGAAGTAAAGGGAAAGGTTATTACAAGATAGATTGTGAGATCGGATCCATCTTATCGTAATAAGAACCCATTCAATAACCTTATAATAGCCAGATAGAAGCTGTCCTTGAGCCTGGTGGTACTGTATGTGTTTTCAGGCTTTTGTATCTTCTGCCCAATAGAAGAGAGGAGAAAGAATGTCCAGGATGGGTGGGTCATTCCCCAGAACTTGACGTTCTGAACGTCCTGACTTCAGCACTGTTGATGAACAGGAGAACGTGTAACATTCCCCTTCATGAAGCGAGTGACCAGCTCTTTCGTTTTCCTGGCATTTAAGGGAAGGTTGTTGTCATGTCACCATGTTACTAAACTCACTATCATCTTCCTGTACTCCAGCTCACTACGGTGGTATCATCTGCAAACTTGTAGATGGAGTTTGAACAGAATTTGGCCACGCAGTCACGAGTAACATGGAGCAGAGTAGGGGGATGCAACCTTATGGTCATCAGTGTCAAGAATAATCCTGGAGGGGTTGTTGCTGCCTATCCTTAATGATTGTAGTGTAGTGTTCAGGAAGTCAAGGACCCAGTTACAGAGGGAAGTGTTGAGACCCAGGTTTAGGAGTTTGGAGATGTCTAGTTGGAATTATAGTTTTGAAAGCAGAGATGTGGTCAATAAACAATAGTCTAACATAGGTGGCTTTACTGTCCAGATGTCCAGAGATGAGTGTAGGGCCAGGGAGATGGTGTCGGCCGTAGATATGTTTCAGCGGTAGGCAAATTGCAGTGGGTTGAGGTTGTCTTGGAGGCTGGAGTTAAATGTGTCATGATCAGCCTCCTGAACCACTTCATGCTGGTGGATGCCAGAGCCGCTGGGCGGTCATCATTACGGCACTTTATGTTGTTTCTCTTGGGTACCAGGATGATGGTAGTCTTAAATTATCCTGGGAACCTCAGATTGAAACGGGGAGAAGCTAAAAATGTCTGCAAAACCCCTGCTGGCTGATCTGTACAGGAGCTAACAACACAGCTGGAGACACCATCTAGGCTGTTTTCTTTCTGTGAGATCACTCTCCAGCAAGCTGATCTTACCATTCCTTTCTGAACAGGAGACATGACGGTAGTATTTTGGTAACATGCTCTTAACACGGTATACCTTGAGCCAACTTCATCATTGTCTGTAACTTCAACTAGGCAAACTTTAGGTGTGTGTTTTTCGGGCTGCAGTTAGCTGGCTTATATTGAACTTTGTGCCACTTATATTGCTTTACTAGCTCTCTCCTTCCTCTGGCACTATAGACTGGCTGCTATCACCATCCTGTCTTCTGCCAGCATTTTCCTTTTATAGCTTGCAGATACTGTATATGGTATTCTCTTGAGCTCCAATCATTCTCAAGGATTTTTAAAGCCAACAGTGTTCTTTTGAATTGTAGTCAGGATTGAAGTGCGGAACATTAAATCATTTGGATTGTTACACTTCACTGACCTTGGCTCTCTCTGATTTACAATTTCAATTTGTCTGTTGCATTTGAACTGGTAAGTTTATGGCTGTAACGTTGCTTGCAAATTTTCATTGTACTGTATCATTCTAATAGAACTTTAAATGTTGCTTGTGGCTTTTGTCCAATGACCAAATGTGCAGGTACTGGGATCTATAGATGAATAATTTGTCGTCTTAAGTTCAGAATCCTGTCAAGAGATATATATCTGGTTTGAATAATTATGCTGGTTTGTAAACAGACAGCAGAAACTGAAGATGAAGTCCATGAGATTGTGACTCGTATAAACCGAAACAGCTGTTTGCTGGAAGAGACCAGGTGACACTTGTCCAACATCAATCACACCCACATGGCTGAAGGTTAATTTTCACAAGTATTTTGAATGAGAATACTTTCTGCCATTACATTATCCTCAAACCCCAAAATGTTCCAGTTTCTCTGGATCTTGCTGACTCTTGATGGACAAATTGTATCCTGTTTAGTAGTGATCTATCAAGAATCACTATTTTCTGGAAGGAAAATTGTGAATGTCACTCCACTCTTTAAGAAGGGAGGGAAGCAAAAGCCAGGAGATTATAGGCCGGTTAGCCTGACTTAACTGGTTGGTAAGATGCTAGTCAGTTATTGAGGGTGAGGCTTCAGGGTACTTAGAGGCACATAATAAAATAGGTAATGTAGTGGTTAGCATAGTTCTATTGCAGAGTCAGTGACCCGGGTTCAATTCTGCCACTCTCGGTAAGGAGTTCATCCTTTCTTCCCGTGACCGGATGCTCCGGTTTCTTTCCACCTTCCAAAGACGTACAGATAGGTAGATCAATTGGTCACATGGGTGTTATTGGGCAGCCTGGACTATTTTGGGCTGGAAGGGCCTATTACTATGCTGTATCTCCCAAGTTCCCAGGTATCCCAGGTTGATCTTGGGGGTTGCTACTTTTCATGTTGCAAGTTAATGATCTGAATGATATAATTGATGACTTTGTGGCCAGTTTTGTGGATGTTACAAATTTAGGTGGAAGGACAGGTAGTATTGAGAAAGTAGAGAGTTTACAGAAAGAAGTGGACAGATTAGGAGAATGGGCAAAGAAGTGGCAAGTGGAATATAGGGAAGGGAAGTGAATGCGTGTTGTTTGAAGGAATAAAGGTGAGAACTATTTTCTAAATGGGGAGTAAATTCTGAAATCAGAGGAGCAAATAGTCTTGAGAGGCCTAGTGTAGGATTCCCTCAAGGTTAACTTGCTGGTTGAGTCAGTAGTAAGGAAGGCAGATGCAACGTTAGCATTGATTTTGAGAGGACTGGAATATAAAAGTGGTGAATCTGGAATTCATTGCCCCAGACTACTGTGGAGGCCAAATCATTGGGTATATTTAAAAAGGAGGTTTCTAGGTTCTTGATTAGTAAGTGGGTCAAAGGAGATGGGAGAATGTGGATACGAAGGGAAATATCGTCATGAATGAATGGCAGAACAGATTCAATGGGCCAACTGGTCTAATTCTGCTCCTACGTTCTATCTCTGTTTTGCAGTTCTGTTTGCTCTGCAAATAGTTCAGTCTTATCCAGATTTTCCCATGGGAACACAGTCTGATTCAAAAGTACTTTTCTCTTTTCCTGAGAAGCCATTATTCCTTTGTGCTCCTATTGACTTTGAAAATATCTAGCCTGTCCATTCAATGTTTAATTACATGTGACACAAGCTTCAGTTTAAAGAATGCTCTTACAGATACTTCAGTCACTGCAGCCTTGTCTGCTTGGATATTACATTAGATGATAGTGGGTGAGAGTAGTAGGAAACTACATCATGATTTTGACTCCAATTTAGAGGTTTCTGTGACTTTCCAATTAGAGAATGGGCATGAGTTTTCTCCTTAATCCTATCTGTTTGGGAAGGCAAATTGCTACTATATTTCCTAATGAGAACATTTGGAATGGTTACTACTGAGTCCTCTCTATTTTTAAGTTGCTTGCAACTTTAAAATTAAATTTTTTTGACTGCTCTCATAGAAAAGATTCTCGGCTACTGTGCTTTTCCTGGTGTCCCCGTCACTGTTACACTTTTAGCACTTTCATATGCATTTAGGCCTGCTCCTTTCCCTTTTCCCCTGCAACATCTGTACTGGGTGTATTCCCCTTTACCATGCTTTATAAACTCGTTCTCCTTCACTGCTACAGTTGCAGACAGCCCATTTGTACAGTAGTTCAACAACTCAGTCAGACTGATAATGGATTTCTGCTTTCTACCTTGCTCTTTTCTGCATGCATTGGTACATCTGCACACACTACCTGTGTAACTGAGATGTTGGTAATCCTAGTGGATTTGGTGCTGTTTAATTTCTGTAAGTAATGGTAACATTGTCCTCTTACCCATATCCTGCCATTCAAATAACAGCTTATTTTTTGAAGTTGTCAATGACACTTATGTTGACTCCTAGGCTTATTTTGACCTCCGCTGTTTTCAGTATTTAGCGAGTTTAACCTGCCACGATGACGTTGGCAATTTATGGCGATGTTTTGTGGACAGCTCACAAAACTACTAGCTACTCTACCAAATATACTTCTGGACTACAACCACTGCAGTATGCAACCTGTAATTTTCCTTTGGGAGGTGTGCTTTTGAATTGTCCAAACAATCTGACAGCTTTGCTTTGGCAACATACATCAAAGTTGCTGGTGAACGCAGCAGGCCAAGCAGCATCTATAGGAAGAGGTGCAGTCGACGTTTCAGGCCGAGACCCTTCGTCAGGACTAACTGAAGGAAGAGTGAGTAAGGGATTTGAAAGTTGGAGGGGGAGGGGGAGATGCAAAATGATAGGAGAAGACAGGAGGGGGAGGGATAGAGCCGAGAGCTGGACAGGTGATAGGCAAAAGGGGATACGAGAGGATCATGGGACAGGAGGTCCGGGAAGAAAGACGGGGGGGTGTGTGACCCAGAGGATGGGCAAGAGGTATATTCAGAGGGACAGAGGGAGAAAAAGGAGAGTGAGAGAAAGAATGTGTGCATAAAAATGAGTAACAGATGGGGTACGAGGGGGAGGTGGGGCCTTAGCGGAAGTTAGAGAAGTCGATGTTCATGCCATCAGGTTGGAGGCTACCCAGACGGAATATAAGGTGTTGTTCCTCCAACCTGAGTGTGGCTTCATCTTTACAGTAGAGGAGGCCGTGGATAGACATGTCAGAATGGGAATGGGACGTGGAATTAAAATGTGTGGCCACTGGGAGATCCTGCTTTCTCTGGCGGACAGAGCGTAGATGTTCAGCAAAGCGGTCTCCCAGTCTGCGTCGGGTCTCACCAATATATAAAAGGCCACATCGGGAGCACCGGACGCAGTATATCACCCCAGTCGACTCACAGGTGAAGTGATGCCTCACCTGGAAGGACTGTTTGGGGCCCTGAATGGTGGTAAGGGAGGAAGTGTAAGGGCATGTGTAGCACTTGTTCCGCTTACACGGATAAGTGCCAGGAGGGAGATCAGTGGGGAGGGATGGGGGGGACGAATGGACAAGGGAGTTGTGTAGGGAGCGATCCCTGCGGAATGCAGAGAGAGGGGGGGAGGGAAAGATGTGCTTAGTGGTGGGATCCCGTTGGAGGTGGCGATTTATCTATATTAGACCGTTTTGCTGAACATCTACGCTCTGTCCGCCAGAGAAAGCAGGATCTCCCAGTGGCCACACATTTTAATTCCACATCCCTTTCCCATTCTGACATGTCTATCCACGGCCTCCTCTACTGTAAAGATGAAGCCACACTCAGGTTGGAGGAACAACACCTTATATTCCGTCTGGGTAGCCTCCAACCTGATGGCATGAACATCGACTTCTCTAACTTCCGCTAAGGCCCCACCTCCCCCTCGTACCCCATCTGTTACTCATTTTTATGCACACATTCTTTCTCTCACTCTCCTTTTTCTCCCTCTGTCCCTCTGAATATACCTCTTGCCCATCCTCTGGGTCACCCCCCCCCCGTCTTTCTTCCCGGACCTCCTGTCCCATGATCCTCTCGTATCCCCTTTTGCCTATCACCTGTCCAGCTCTTGGCTCTATCCCTCCCCCTCTTGTCTTCTCCTATCATTTTGCATCTCCCCCTCCCCCTCCAACTTTCAAATCTCTTACTCACTCTTCCTTCAGTTAGTCCTGACGAAGGGTCTCGGCCTGAAACGTCGACTGCACCTCTTCCTATAGATGCTGCTTGGCCTGCTGCGTTCACCAGCAACTTTGATGTATGTTGCTTAAATTTCCAGCATCTGCAGAATTCCTGTAGTTTTGCTTTGGGTTGGATTGACAAACGAACCAATGTTTAGCCAATTCAAGTGCTGAGCTAGAGTACAAAGGTTAAGGCGTTAACGCAGAGGGTGGAGGTGGAATCGTTCAGTTCACTTCTCCATATCAGCCAAGATTCCCCCCCCCCTCACCTGAACCCATTCCTTCTGCCTGACTTTGACCTATCTCTCTCTGTGTTCTTGCTGCTACCACCAGGTGGGTGGTGCAGGATTCTTGGGTCCACGTGCTAGGTTTAGGAGTAATTGTGGCCCTGCAATCAACAGGCACCTGGCCTGGCTTCACTCGCCTCTGGGCTGAACAAACATTGCAGCCGCTGCCTGCAGGCATCGGGCTTCTGGACCAGATTCACTCACATCAGCTATGAATTGGTTCTCTGGCTGTGGACTTAATTTAGGGCTCTCTGCAGTTCATGTTCTATGTATTATTTGTTTACTTTTTTAAAAAATGTCTGCACTATTTCTCTTTTTGCACATTAGATGTTTGTTGGTCTTTGTTGTGTTTCTTTGTTTTGTGGCTGCCTGTAAGAAGACTTGTATGCTTTTTTGGTGTAATATAGATTACTTCATACTTGCTAACATTGAAATCAATTTGCTGCAGTTCTGCATATTCAATTTTTCCACTAGTTAGACTTTGTAATTTCTGATCCCTATCCACTGTATTTTTGCAGTATTTTATTTCTTCACTTGTCTGTGCTTTTACTCCTTGCTTTTATGCAGAGACTAAGGTCCTCAGCACTGGTGGTGAGGACCAGGAAGGTAGGGTCAAGGGAGGTGGAAGAACGATTACAGGACTGCTTTGAATCGGCAGACTGGACCATATTCAGGGATTCACTTTTGGGTCTGAATGAACATGCCACAGTTGTCACCAACTTCATGTAGTTCAAAGAAAAAATTATGATTTGTACATACATGTCAGATTCCTTTTCCTGCAGGCATACTCAGCAACTCTATAGAACAGTAATTGTAAACAGGATCAATGAAAGAGCAAGAACATAGAACACAAACTGTGCAAACGCAAATATAGATAAATAGTAATAAGTAATGAGAGCATGAAATAACAAGATAAAGATAAAGTGAGATCATTGGTTGTGGGAACACCCAGAAATAGAATGAGTGTAGTTATCCCCTTCTGTTCAAGAGCCTGATGTTTGAGGGGTAGTAAGTGTTCTTGAACCTGGTAGTGCGGATCCTGAGGCATTTGTACCTGATGGCAGCAGCGAGAAAAGAGCATGACCTGAGTGGTGAGGATCTTTGATGATGGATGCTGCTTTTCTACGATAATGTTTCATGTAGATGTACTCAATGGTTGGGAAGGCTTTACCTGTGATGTACTGGGCTGAATCCACTACGTTTTGTAGGATTTTCCGCTCAAAGGCATTGGTGTGTCCACAACAAGCCATAATGCAGCCAGTCAGTACACTTCCCACCACACATCTATAGAAGTTTGTCAAGGTTTTCGATGCCATGCTGAATCTCTGCAGACTCCTGAGGAAGTAGGGGTGCTGTCGTGCTTCCTTTGAAATTACATTTATATGATGGGTCCAGGACAGGTCCAGTGTGGCTGAGCTTGTGCCTTTTATTTTCCGCCTTCACGAGTGCATTTGCTTTGGGAACTGATGACCTTGTTCTGCTGTTTCACAGCTTTTGTAACAGTTTGCACTTACACATTGCCTTTAAAATATCTCATAGTGTTTCACAGATGCATTAGCAAGCTAAAATCAAATTCCATAAGAAGGTAATAGGACTGATGTCGAAAGCTTTGTGAAAAAGGTAGACTGGGGTGCACTTAAGAGGAGAGAGAAGGTGAGATCCATCTGATGGTGCTGCCACTTATTGCTAGATCACATTTTGCACAGTAAAGTGGCCCCCTGTTCCTTCAGGCTAATTGACACTTTGCAAGTCATTGAGTAGGCATCGGGATGAGATGAGCTGTCCCTTACTGATGCCAACTATTGGCAGACACTTGTTCAGCCAGTTCAATACTGTAGGTAGGAAGAGGTTTTGGATGGCTGTGAAGCACTGCATTATGCAATACTTGAGCCTAGAAATTGGATTATGAAAAAGACAGCACCATTTTAATGCATAATTCATGCACAAAAAGTGTTTGATGTACCTTTTGAACTCATTCCTCCTACTTCTGGTAGAAGGCCTGACCATCAGGGTAATATATCAGCCAGCACTATCAAGATCAGGTCTTGTTCCCTTTTGTGTGTCATACACGTGGTGACAGAACTTGGATCAAACTGTAGTGATCTACCCCCTTGACTGTTCACTCATAACAAAGTGGGGAGTATGTTAAGTAAAAGGTGGGAACCACAGTGAATTGAAAGGTCGATGTTGGTTATTAATTTTATTTTCAGTCACATTTAATGTTTTTATACTAGTGTTATTCCCTTCAGATGATGAGCAGCATTGATGTGGTTCTCAATGCACCAATCTAGATATTGCTTTCAAACATCTGTGCCACAGATGCCTCAGTCTGTTGTCAGTGGCTTTGGTAATCACTGTGTGTAGGCCACATTGCTTAAAACAAGGCCATTCAACTTTGTGATCTCATCATTTTTTTTCTTTCTCCTCTCTTTTCTACTCAGCCCTACCTCCATTCCAGTGTTTTCCTTCACCTCCAATGGCAACCTATGAGGCTGCCATGGAGAGATCTCTTTAACATCATTGACCCATTCCCTGGCAGGTAACGCCAGAACGAGATGGTAGCTTAGAGTCTGGGCAGCAGCACGTGTCTGAATATGTGCAAGTTGGCTTCTGACTCAAGTAGGTGAAGCTGAACAGTTTCTTAAAGCAAGGGTGACCCAATGTAGTGATTTTTAGTTTGGCAATGCCCAATTTGGCAATGGGAAAAATACATTTATTGTGGCAAGTTGGTGAAATCCAGTTTCTCGGCTTTAGTCTGATCTTCTGATATTTTGAAACTAGATAGAAAATAAATGACCCTGCTGTGTTTTGGAAATGAAGCTGTTCATTTCTATATAAGGTATTCATTACCATCTTTCTAAAAACTAATCTTGCATGCAAGGCCTCCATGTAACTGTTTTGCTGTCAGTGCCTTGTTCTTCTTTACAGTTTGCTGAGGTGAGGAAGCACCAGTGCATGAGCACTTAGAGTGTATGGAAATAATTTTTGCTGGCTTCATGGGATTCCCATTCATGAGCTATGCAGCTGATTTAAGCTGGACCTGTGGACAGAGAGACTTGAGCAGTTTCAGTGCTTTCCTGATGAAGGGTTCTGGCCCCAAACATTGACTGTTTATTTCACTCCATGGATGCTACCTGACTTGTTGAGTTCCTCCAGCATTTTGTGTGTGTTGCTCAAGATCTGCAAAATCTCTTGTGTTTATGAGTGGTTTCAGGTGTTCTTCTTAACCAGTACTGACACGAACAAGCCACTCCAAGGGAATGTAGCTGACACTAGTGCCTGTCATTGTGGAAATGAGAGCAGACTGATGTTGCTTTCTGAGTACACCACATGGTGGACTTCCCGGGGGTCAGAAGGTGACACATTGGACTGCTGTTTGTAAGCCATGCCTTCAAACAGCATAACGGGAATAGGATATTCTAAGGCACTAGGCCACTGATGAGGTTCACTTGTAAATGGCAGCTTTCTGAACAATGACAGTTTTCTCACTGTCACTGCCAATAGAATGAAAATTGTTACAATATCTCCATGATTTTAATAATGTCATCTGCTGTCTATAAGGGCTCAGCTATGGTGTAAGGAAATTGAACGGACTTTGCTTTCTGTTGCCATGGCGTATGGTACACATTTGTGTCAGGGAATGAGTCAGTATGGGAAGAGAAAAAACTTAGCAATTTCTCCTAGTGTTGGGGAAGGTTCCGGAATTGCTGCTCCACACTCGTCGTGCTATTTAAAAAAAATATTATTCTTAAAAAGAACAGCTGGTATGACTTACCAGAGTCATCTTCACTCTGTTTTTTCCTGGCTGTTACATGAATACATACTGAATGTGGCTTTTTTTATTGAAACACCAAATCACATAGGAATTGCAGGGCAGGTAAACAATTGGGTGCAAAAGGCTACAACAAGATAGATTTTCATTTCAAAAGTTCACCTGAGGTGGTGACGAGAAGGTATACCGGAGTGAGATAGATCAGCTGGTTGAATGGTATCACAATAACAACCTTGCACTCAATGATGGATGAGAAATTGACTTCCAAATTATTCTGAACATAAAAGATAGAAGCAGAAATAGGATATTCAGTCCCTGATATCTGTCTTGCCGTTCACTTAGATTATGCATAATACCTCCGCACAAAATGGTCAGTCTTCAATCACAAGTATATCTTTCCATGTTCATGGAAACCAGCCCTGTATGCACATTTATTGAGCAAAAACATATGCTGGAGTAATTTGGCCAGTCTGTGGAAACTAGTTAAGATTTCAGGCCAAAGACCTTCCCTCAAAACTGGGAGTGGGGTGAAGAATGGATGAGGCTTCAAAAGTGAGGTGCAAGACAAAAGACTGTATGGAGATTGTTTAATATATTCTTGGTAAGGTCTCACCAGGGGTCCTATACATTTTCAGTAAAATACCTTTTCTTCTGTACTCAAATCCTCTGGCAATAAAACTGAACATACCATTTGTCTTCCTAATTACTTGCTATATCTGCATATTAACTTTCAATGATTCATGTACATGTGTATTTTAAATTAGTGATACTTCATATCAGAGGATTGTTAACTAATAAAAGTGCTGCTGCTTTATTGGTACAAGCCCTGGCTAATTAATTTGAGCTTTTTGAAAGGCTGTTTATTAGTTTTTACTTATTAACTAACTTTGGCTGTGATTAGGTAAGGTATCACAGCATAGTTTCATGTTGATGGGGGAATAAGTTTAATAGTGTTCTTCTTTTGAAGCTGACATATCTTCTTTGTAGGAAATTCAAGGTAGACAGTAAAATTTCCTACCTTGTCTACTATGGTTGAATAGAGTTTAAGTAAAAGAAATGGGCATTTTGGGGTGAGAGTGGAAGAAAACGTAAATCAAAACATCAGTAATTAATTGGAATTGGAAGTCATTTGTTGGTATTATTAAATGTGGCACATATATATATATATATATATGCAGATACACTCTAGTGGTGCCAATGGGATTTTAAAAGTAATTGTAATGCATTCTACCTTGTTACACACCAGAGATTCCATTGTTTTCAGTCAAAGGACTGATACCATTTGAATCTAACAAGGTTTTATTTTTAAAGGAGCAGTCTGCTAAAGTGTAGCTGGTTCTTCATCAGTAGTGTCAGGCTGTCACTGTGTTCTTCTCCCCAGATGTGTGCCACCTGTTGCCAATGCCCTGAAATGTGCCTAGCATGTTTGATGTGGTATCACTGATAAATACGCAACCATTGCTTTTCACTGAAATAATGCTCCAGTCTGCAAAATGAGATAGGGAATAATTTATTATGAAGATTGTTTTTAAAAAAGGCCAATATCTTCCTCCATCGGAAACTAGTGTTTTAGGGAAATACAGCATAGTTTTTATCAGTTTTTAACTGATTTTTTTCCCCAAGGATGAAAGATTTCAACTGCAAGATTTGATCAGAAATGTTGTGATTTGTCCTTGGAGAAAAAGAGATTAAGGGGAGATTTGAATCTGGGTACAAGACGATGGTGATCTTAATAAAGAAGAGCTGTGTTTCATTAGCTAATGGCACAAAAATTAGGTAATTGTAATTTACAGTTTTGGGCAAGAGATACAGGCGGAATGTGAGGAAGAACCTTTATAGGAACTGGTTGTAATCAAGCGGAAATTGATTAGGCACATGAGAGATGTAAATTATAAGATAAAGAAAAATAGATTTGAGGGAATGAGACTAATTGGACTGCTTTCCAGGGAGTTGCCGTAGACTAGGTGGTCCAAAGAGCCACCTCCTGAGTTGTCATCACCCTCTGCAAAATATCCACTACAGTTCATTTACCATTTCATTAACGGGGGGAATTCCATCCTATTCAACAGAAACATATGTAAACGAAAAATAAATCAGCAACCTTGAGTACAGCAGAAGAACTCAAGTTCAAATATGCATCAAAACATATTTTGAATTTGCACTTAAATACTGTAAATCATGTTCTCAATCAAGCACTTCTATGAGTTACCAATTTGGATTTGAGGCATTTTTGCTTGTGCTTTAGGGGGCCCAGAAAAGGCCCATGTAATACTGCTGGGTAGAATGGTGCAAGGGGTATGTAGGAGGTTGAAGTCTGAGAGAATAAGTGTAAAGTTGTAAAGGTGAGTAACTGCAGGCTGAGAGAGCATGTCAATGCTGATAATATAACCATGTACAGCACCAAAAAGCAATGTGGAAAGCTATTTGCTTTATGCTAATAGTGGTTCACGAAAGGGCATTGCTACATATGAGACCATAGACAAAGCTGAATCATCTGACCTGCATTAGTTTATTACTGGTTTTATGCACTGTCTTATTGATAATTTACCCGCTTGTGGGCCACCTTGGTATGAAAAAACAATTTTAAGTGATCCTTATGGGTTTACGACTGGCTTGGGTCAGTTTACCAATTCCGAAAGAAAACCTAATCCAGGAATATCAAATTACATTAAATGAGCGACCGTTTGAGAATTATTTATGTATTTGTTTACATATGCACAAAAAAAATTAGTACACAGCAGTGCACACTTTAAGACTGATTACCATAGTCAAAAGTTTACCTTTGCTTTCGATCCTGCTTAGTGTTAAAGGAATTTGGACGAGGAATCTTTAATTTCCAGCATTTCACAGAATTAGTGAAATTTGGAGCTTAACAAAACATTTGAATGAATAAATCACTTATAAAAATTGTTGAGATGCAAATTAACATCTGTGTATGGATGACGCATGATGAGAGCCATTATGCTTCAGGCACATTTGTATGTGGACTGATAATGGTCTCCGTATGTTAGTACTTTGTGACAAAATGAAGTTTTAATAAATACAGGTGGATTTTTGAACTGAACCAGACGTGAAATAAATTAAATGAGATTTTTCTTTGCTTTTCTCTGTCACAGGTAATTTTGTACCAGGGAGGTCAGGTAATCAGTGGGGCCAGCCACTTTAATTCCCGTGTGGGATTTGTCATCACCATGCCCAGCCTGAGTGCCTCCATCTTCATTAATAACAGTCAATTATCAGACACGGGGACATACCAGTGTTTGGTGAACAATCCACCTGACCGAGGAGAAAGGAACATAGGTGTCCTTGGACTGTCTGTTCTAGGTATTAATTATCCTTCTGCTATTTTCTATCATTCTGACCATGTTTGCCATGTGTTTGCTAACATTTTGCCTCCTTGCTTAAGTGCCATGTCTTCCAGTTCCCTTGAAACTTATTGTATCACAGTATGATTTGCCTTGATGTCAATTGATCTGCCCTATTACACAATTGTTTAATATTCCAAAGAGTATAGGCTACCCTGACACTTTAACTGCGAAACTAATGTTCGGATTGACATTGTATAGATGGCTTGAAATTACATTTTCTAGTTTGGCCTTTAAGAGCTACAAGTCAATCTTAGCCTGCCATTTTCAATCCTATTTTCAGTTTGGATCAATCTACCAAATCGTGTTCAAATTCCGTCAAGATGCACTGGTTATAAATTTCACTCTGTGATTTATATATAATGTAACATTTACCTAGATGTTCTTGAACTCACATCTTATGTTTTGCAATCTAAGCACTGTCATATTTCAGAAAACAAATCAAAACTATACTTTATGTAACATGATGACTCCTGTGCCTCTGAAAAATGAAAGATGACAAGGAATGAATTGTAGTGTAGATGTTAAGATTAACTAGCCTGAACTTGGCTTTCATCCACTATCCTGTCTTGAACTGGAGGGATAGTGGCTGGGTAGCAAATAGAATTGGATAGCAAGACCTGTGTCAAATTTCTGCTTTGAGATGGATATCCCTGTACCTGCTTGAGTCGCTGCTGGACAACTTGCTCCATCTGCTATGTTTAAATACTGATGAGGAAAGAGACAGAAGTTTCTTTGCTGGCCGGTTCTCAAGATTACTGCCTGTGAAATAGGGCAATAACCTTGTGGTAATGACCATCATGGCTATAATTTATATAAATGGAACCAGAAAGCTTAATAAAGACCTTGTCTCCAAGGCTTTTCCACCTCTTTATCATCTTCCATTATTTACTTGGGTGCAGCTGTACTTCCATCTTTGGCACTGCCATTTCTATCTCAACCATGTGTACTGTATCAAATAATTGCCATTGCGTAGATCTGTGGTGATGAATTAAAGTCCTTCCCTCAAAGTCAAATGCATCAAGATTGCGTATTGTTTGCATTGCTTGGTTATTTTAAGTAGCTTGCGTTAGAATGGTGACAACTATATTTTCTCTAAATATCAAAATACAAAATGGGAAATCATTAAATGCCTATTGGTCAGGAATTAGGAAAAAATACAGTGATACTCAAGTTCAAAGCTGTTAATTTGCACCTAGTTACAGACATGGGTTTGGACACTTTTGATAAATGGGGCTGCTTGAAGTTTTTCCCTATTGATAAGAGAGTGGCAACTCAGTTAAAAAAATATTTTTTCAAATAGGATATTGATTTGCTTTGATGTGGACAAGAACATAATATGGTTAGAAAATGCTTTCAAATGGATAATGTTTCTGCATTTCAAAGAACAGGATATTTCTGTAACTCTGATCTTTTCAGAGTCTTCAATTCTTATTCATTATGTCTGTAAAACAAAGGGGTTACTTGTGTCTAGAGAAAGATTTAGTTCCATTATGTAAAGTATTATTAATATTCCCTTGTAAAACTTGCAATATTAGGCAAAATGCATCTGGGAATAATTCTGAAACTGCCAAATTTGATCATCTGAATCCCTCAATTCCCCATTTATTGTATTTCTCCGATTGAGTTTGACTTGTGGGCCGCCGTGTTAGAGAGCTAGTTGGTCGTTGTATGGGATATCCTTCTCTAACTTCAGTAAGTGTGCAGCTCTTTTGGGGATTCTACACCTGTGCAGTGGAATGCGGATATTCAAAGAACTCTGGAGCTGAGATATAGGTACATCTGACCCCCTGCTGCACTACAGGACCTACTTTTGCGTGCAGGGTTATCCTGTGGCTTAGTGAGATGACGGCCTGATACATTGCTTTAAGACATCTACTTCAGGCACATTTAGAGCATTCCTATTCATTCATGGTGTTGGCGTGTGGCCAAGTGGTTAAGGCGTTCATCTAGTGATCTGAAGGTCACTAGTTCGAGCCTCGGCTGAGGCAGCGTGTTGCGTCCTTGAGCAAGGCACTTAACCATACATTACTCTGCGACGACACCGGTGCCAAGCTATATGGGTCCTAATGCCCTTCCCTTGGACAACATCGGTGGCATGGAGAGGGGAGACTTGCAGCATGGGCAACTACCCGCCTTCCATACAACCTTGCCCAGGCCTACGCCCTGGAAACCTTCCAAGGCGCAAATCCATGGTCTCACGAGACTAACGGATGCCTATTATTCATTCATCCACCTTCATTAGAAAGTTATGTGGGGTGTTTGGTTCACTTCATTTTGTTTAATATTGATGTTTTCAGTTAAGTTATGATAGATAGATTTTGCTTTAAGTGAAATTAAAATTTAATCATGAATATTAAAAATTTTCCATTATTTTGAAATGCCTGAATGTTCAGCTATCATGAATTATCAGAACATTATTATGGTTTAGGGGCAGATCGTAGGTTGACACCATCTGGGCCTAGTTGTTCCAGATGGATCCTGTCTAGATGAAGGTCTTGAGACAAAATGTTGACTATCCATTTCTTTATAGAGATGCTGCCTGACTCACTGAGTTTCTCCAGCCCTTTGTGTTTTGAAAGTTGTGTGTACTGGTTTTAGCGATGGATGAAGAGCTAGAAATAAATATCATCCTGAGGTGAGGGTGCACCTTGGGAACAATGAACATAACATAGAGATTCATTAGATTTCAAAGGAAAAAGGTATAAGTAGCTCTAAGACCTGTGAATAAATTACAATCAAGAATACCAAAAATGAGGGAAAGTAATTCAACACTGTATTTGGTTCAAAACAAAATCAGAGTGCAACTCTAAAACCTAAAGGCTTCACTTTTGGCAATATGATGGATGTTTTCCCTGGACTAACCAAAATTGCTGACTTTGACTTCTGTCTACAAACTCTGAACATTGGTCATGAGCACCATCCCAGTTAGGCATCATCTTAGACTACAACCGATTGCCAACTACACTGCCATCTTTGATACAGAGCTCAGCGTATGTCTATTGTTTCATGAAGACAACCTATTTCCAGCCCCATAGTATGCAGCTCTTTGTTTCTGCCATGAATAATCTGCTACTGGAACCATCACCCATGTTTTTATTTTCATGACCAAGCTTCCTTTGGTGCCCTAGCTATTTTAAATTGTCGTCAAAATCTCAGCTGTCCAAGTGCCTTTTCTGTTTACACACTCCATCTGTGCTTGTTGACCCATCCCACTGTTGCTTCAATTCTTAAAATTTTAATCCTGGTGTTCAAATCCCCTTATTTTTGCAATGCTTGGTATCAGTATCAACCAGACATTCCTCCAAGAATTTACCCTCTTGCTGGGGTCTTGTGCAAACACAATTCTCATTGAGCCACCAGAATTTTGTTGTTTGGGTATCAAATTGTCAAGATTCAGATTAATTTATTTATCACATGTACATCGACACATACAGTAAAATGTGTTGTTTGCATCACACAAACACCACAACCAAAGGACATGCTGGGGGTAGCCCACAATCTCCTGTTTCTGCTCAAGCTGTCATGCCATTCACAACGACACTGGCCCTTGATGTGTCTCAACAATTGGCAGCATGGATAACCTAACAGGAGCTTGCAGATCACCAAAGCGCCAACAGATGGCAGTAGACATCATTACCATGTTACCAACCCTCCAGTCCTTGCCTGTCCAACAACCATTATCCCATTCTTACTTGCTGCACCTGGGTTTTCTCAAAAATTTAGAAAAAAAAGATCAAGTCAGTATTTCTGCACTAATGAATTAAACATCAGCACCAATGGATTTCTGCTGCTGTTTTTCTTTCCTTGCATATTTAGGATAATAATTGAAAGGATTTTGAGCTGTGTCTGCTGCATGCCATTAATTTGACATTCAAACGAGAATGTTTTTTTCCTACATAAAATAGCTTTGTTGAGAAATAGAACAAATGAAAAGATAGATGATCTTGATAATTCTTATTGAAGATTTTAATTTGTGTACAAAGCAGCAGAGGGTGCTGTTGTAACATTTTCCAATGTTTTTGAGTAACATGTCATAGTCCAGCCCCATAATTTTGCAAAAAGTAATTCACAATACAATTTCAAGAATTGGGATGAGTGCACAGAAGCCTTATTGTCACTTCAATTCAACCATTACGGAATTGAGAACAAGGGGACCAAGTCTTAAAATTATAGTTTGGCCATTTAAGAGCAAACTTAGGAAGCAGGCTCAAACACAAACAAGAGAAAATCTGCTGGAAGTCCGAGTAACATGCACAAAATGCTGGAGGAACTCAGCAGGCCAGGCAGCATCTATGGACAAAAGAACAGTCGGCGTTTCGGGCCGAGACCCTTCAGCAGTCCTGTTGAAGGGTCTCAGCCTGAAACATCAACTGTACTCTTCTCCATAGATACTGCCTAGCCTGCTGAGTTCCTCCAGCATTTTGTGTGTGTTAAGCAGGTTCAAACAAGTGGTTACAGAAATGTTCCTCTTCTAGTGCCCTTTCTTTATCTAAAGGTCAATGGCATTATGATACTACTGGCTTTAGTTAGTGTTTACATGAAGATATTAAAAAGTGTGAAGCAAGTGAGTACGTCAGTCATGATTGAACTGAAGAGCAGAGCATGCACAATGAGCCGAATAGCCAGCTCCTGTTTCTAATGTTTCCATCCTCCATTAAACTTATATTTACACTAATACCAGTTTGCTCATAGTTGCACCTATCACGAAACCAAGTGGCCAAGTGGTTAAGGCGTTCATCTAGTGATTTGAAGGTCGCTAGTTCGAGCCTTGGCTGAGGCAGCGTGTGTCCTTGAGTGAGGCACTTAACCACATATTGCTCTGCGATGACACTGGTACCAAGCTGTATGGGTCCTAATGCCCTTCCCTTGGTCAACATCGGTGGTGTAGAGAGGGGAGACTTGCAGCATGGGCAACTGCCAGTCTTCCATACAACCTTGCCCAGGCCTGCGTCCTGGAAACCTTCCAAGGCGCAAATCCATGGTCTTGCAAGACTAACGGATGCCTATATTTATTTAAAATACTCCCCAGAAAGGACAATTGAAAATGTGTTGCTGTGACTTCTCTACATTTAAACCTTAAGGTGCCACTTGTATGGTCATGAATTTTCTCGAAGAGATATCATTTCTTTACAGGACTCCAACTTCTAAACATTATTGGCACACAGGTGACAATGATTGACAAAACAGACATGAAAATATATTCCTTCCCTCTCAGTTTGAGATAAAGCACCAGTTGGATCTGTCAGAATACTTTCAGACAATGTTGCTTTATAGTGGATAAATTACCCAGCACCTCAGGACTTAAGGAAATAAATTCTAGGAGATTGTTGTATGGTTGATAAAGGAGTAAAGGGAAAAGTGTTTTTTCTTGTGTAACTCGATTGATAGTGGAAAAAGCAGCTGTACTTGTCAGTGAAATGAAGACAGCATCAGCACCAGAAATGCAGATAAATCTCCGACAAATCCGTTGCTGCCACTGCACTGAAATTCTTTGTAATGAAGAAATCTTCATGATTGAGACATGATGGATTGAAATTAGCCAAGTAAGATTGTTGATATAAGGACATTATCACAGTATCACGGATTCCATTTGTACATCTTCCTTTTTAAAATTCCCTTTCTTGTGGTACATTTTTAAAAGGTTCATCATTGAGCAAGGAAACTCCTGTAAAATTGATTTTTATGATTTTTTTTCCCTATTGCCTGTTGCTAAAAGGCACACAGCAAGAGGGACACTGACCCTGCTTCACCTTCCTCTGTCTTCTTGCTCTGTACTACAGCTTTTGATAACAATCATTGTGGAAAAGCAGCTATTGATTACTTCAAGCTTTGGATCATTCTAGATGCTTCAAAACCCCAGAGTTTCAGTGAATTCCCTGCTAGGAAAGAGTACAACAATATCTTTTACAGTCATGTTAAATACTATTTCATTATGGAATCAAGGTATTATTTATTTTAAAATTGTTCATTTTCACCTCCGTTGTATCTAGGAATGGGTGTGAGGGGTGTGGTGATATCATGTGTCACGTGTCAGAACGTGATTGGACAGAGCTATGAGCATGCGCAGAAATGACAGAATGATCGAGAAGCTTGTATGTTAGACGTGGTTGCTGTTTGCTGTTAAATAAAAGTTCTAGTTCTTCCAGAATATGTGTCTTTATGAGTAACCCACGGTACGTATAAAGAACACAACATGATGTCACAAATAGGTCTGGAAGAATAATTTGTTTCACTAACACAGGAGAAACAAAGATAATCGGAAAAAAAAAGCACGGACCTTTTCGTTGTTTGCTAACAGCTTTAAGAATGGAAGTCTTGTAATCTCTGAAAACATTTCAGCTGACTGGGAACGTAGCTGAAAACTGGAAAGAATTCAAACAGCGTTTTGAAATTTATTTATTGGTGATCAGAGTAGAAAGTAAAATGGAAAAAACAAAAGCAGCAATTCTACTCCACATGATTGGGGATAATGCAATTGAGATATATAACAATTTTACTTTTGAGAATGGAGATAATTTGAATCTAAAAGCGATAATCGACAAGTTTAACGCATTTTGTATACCAAAGTGCAATGTACGTATGAACAGTACAAATTCTTCACATGCAAGCAGAAAGCTGGTCAAATGATTGATCAATTTGTCATGGAATTGAGAAATCTCAGTAAAACATGCGAGTTTGCAGAGCTTACAGACTCCCTCATTGAAGACAGAATTGTTTGCAGCATTCTGGATAATGGTCTGAAACAAAGACTGTTAGAACAAGATTAGAATTTGGAGAAAGCTGTGGCACTCTGCAAAGCTTCGGAGACTGTGATGTTGCAGGCTAAAGAGCTTTTTTTTATCAAGAACGGCAGAGTAGACGCTGTAAAGCACGAACATATTAGAAAAAATAGTGAAGTGACAATGAAACCAACGTGAACAAGACGTCACCTGAAAGAAAAAAACATTGTGATCGCTGTGGGCGGCAGCACTGACCTGAAATGTGTCCAGCGTATCAGAAAGTGTGCAACAACTGTGGTAAGATTAATCATTTTTCATGCTTTTGCAGAAGTAGCAAGGAAATAAAACAAGTAAATGCAGTGCTTGAAAATGAATGTGAGGAGTTTTGCATAGATGTGCTTTGTGAAAGCAAAGTAAGAATGACTGGACTATGCCATTGCAAGTGAACCAAAACATTATTCTGTCTAAATTGGATACTGGAGCACAAGTAAATGTTCTTGCAGAATCTGAGTTTAATGCATTAAAGCCAAGACCAAAGTTACATCAGACAAATATAAAAGTGACTGGGTATTCAGGTGCAGACATTCCAGTTAAAGGAACATGTGTGGCAAAAGTAACACATGAATATTGAGCACACGCTTTCATTTGTGGTAGTGCCAAAAAATGTACAGTCAATACTGGGTCAATCTGCCTGTGAGAAACTGAATTTGGTGAAGTTAGTCCTAGACAGTGACACAGAGTCAGAATACAGTGACTTGATGAAAGAGGGAGAGAGAACAGAATTTGATTCTATTGCGCCAAAAGTAAAAGAAGTCATAAAGAAAAATCCCTTCATTACCAGCATCTGACAAAGCATTGCCACCAAAACCAAACCTGCTGGTACAGTACAACACTGATCTGAAGCCAAAGAGTGACAAGAATCAGGATCCAATTGAAGAAGTGAAAGCACAAGTGAAGGAATTGAGAAGTTTTATTGAAATGATGAAGTCTCAGCATAAAAAAGAGATTACACAGTTAACAAATGAATTGTGATTTCTTCTCAAAGACCTTAAGAAAGAGCCAACTTCAGTTTCCATTAACTGATGCAGACCAGACAAAACAAGGAAATAACAACGAAACACAAGAACTGTGTGAACCACTTAGAAGGTCTACTTGTGTTTGTAAACCCCCAGAGAGACTGATAGAGACATGTTAAATTATGCATTTGTTTTGATTAATGTTGCTAATTGTTTTCTTTTTAAGGAAAGATGATGTGGTGATATCATGTGTCACGTGTCAGAACGTGATTGGATGGAGCTATGAGCATGTGCAGAACTGACAGAATGATCGAGAAGCTTGCATGTTAGACGTGGTTTCTGTTTGCTGTTAAATAAAAGTTCTAGTTATGTTCTTCAAGAATATGTGTCTTTATGAGTATCCCACAGTATGTATCAAACACACAACAAGGGGTGGTCTTTTTGCTGGTTATGAAGTGTCTAGATGTTGTCTGCTGTCTACTCTTTTCCTGGGCATTATCTTGCACTCAACTGATTGGAGAGTCTTAGAGGAGCATCAAGTTCCACTCATTAATTACCTTAGCAGCCAGGGAGACCCCAGGCTGGGAGCAGCTGGGGGTGACGGAGCCTGTAGCCTGCAGGGCCCCAGAACTGAGGTCGGAGTCGGATGATGGGTTCCGGCCCGAAATGTCGACTCATCATTTCCACGGATGCTGCCCGACATGCTGAGTTCCTCCAGCGTGTTGTGATTGTTGCTGAGATCCCATCCCAGGAGCAATGGCTGTCAACAGTGTTATTTAAATTGAAAGTTCGTTAATGTAGTGTGCATTTACAATTGCTGAAAAAAACATACACAAAAGAATCACACATAAAGTACCAAGATAATTAAAAACAACTCTGGTTAAGATAAAGGTGAAAAATCGACATCAGGTTTAGTATCATCGAAATATGCTGTGAAATTTGTTAACTTTATGGCAGCAGTACAATGAAATACATAATAAACGAATGTATAAAAAACTGAATTACAGTAAGTATGAATGTCTAATAAACAGTTAAGTTAAAATAATGCAAAAACAACTGAAATAAGAAAAAGTAGTGAGGGAGTGTTCATGGGTCAATGTCCATTTAGAAAGCAGATGGCAGAGGGGAAGAAGTTGTTCCTGAATAATCAGTCAGTGTGTGCCTTTGGGCTTTTGTACCTCCTTCCTGATGGTAACATTGAGAAGAGGGCATGTCCTGGGTGGTGGCGGCCTTTAACGATGGACACCGCCTTTCTAAGGCACCGCACCTTGAGAATGTCTTGGATGCTACGGAGGCCAGTGCCAATGGTGGAGCTGATTCATTTTACAAGTTTCTGCAACTTACTTCGATCTTGTGCAGTACACACCCTACCTCCCTCCATCCCATGCCAGATGGTGATGTAGCCAGTCAGAATGCTCTCTGCACTACATTTGTAGAAGATTTCAAGTGTTTTAGTTGACAAACCAAAATCTCAATCTCCGAATAAAATATAGCCCCTGCCTTGCCTTCTTTATAGTTACATCAATATTTTGTGTTCAGGTTAGGTCCTCCGAGATATTGACACCCAGGAGCTTGAAATTACTCACTCTCTCCACTTCTGATCCCTCTATGTGTTTCCTTGTCTTTCCCTTCCTGAAGTCCACTATCAGCTCCTTGGTCTCACTGATGTTGAGTGCAAGGTTGTTGCTGTGACACCACCCAACTAGCTGGTATATCTCACTCTTGTATGCCCTTTCATTACCCACTGAAATTCTGTCAACAGTGGCTGTGTCATCAGCGGATTTATAGATGGCATTTGAGCTGTGCTAAGCCACACAGTCATGGCTGGAGAGAGAGTAGAGCAGTGTACTAAGCACTCATCGCCGTTGAGCGCCAGTGTTAATTATCAGGGAGGTGGTGTCAGGAAGGTTAAAATGACAGAGTTTATATCCATTTTGGTTTAGAATAATGAGAGCGGATCTTATTAAAACTTAGAAAATTCTTACAGGGTATATATTGGGATGGTGTTTATACCAGAAGATTGAAAGATACAGGAGCAGAATTAGGCCATTTGGCCCTTTGAGTCTGCTCTGCCATTGCATCATGGCTGAGCCCTTTTTCCTCTCAGCACCAGTCTCCTGTCTTCTTCCTGGATCCCTTCATGATCTGATTAATCAAGAATTTATCAATCTCTGCCTTAAATATACATAGAGACTTGGGCTCCACAGCAACCGATGGCAAAGAATTCCACAGATTCACTACACTCTGGCTAAACAAAGTCCTCCTAATCTCCGTTCTAAAAGGACACTCCTCTAGTCTGAAGATGAGTCCTCTGGTCTTAGATCATAGGAAACATCCTTTCCATCAAGACCTTTCACCATTTGATAGATTTCAATTAGGTCACCCTGTATTCTTCTGAATTCTAGTGAATACAGGCCAAGAGCTGTTAAATGCTCTTCATATGACAATCCTGGAATCATTTTCATGAACCGCTTTTGATCTCTCTCCAGTGTTAGCACATCCTTTCCAAGATAAGAGGCCAAAGACTGTTCATAATACTCCAAGTGAGGCCTCACCAGTACTTCATAAAGTCTCAACATTACATCCTTGCTTTTATATTCTAGTCCTCTTGAAATGAATGCTGACATCGTATTTGCCTTCCTCACTAGTGACTCAACCTGCAAATTAACCTTTAGGAATCATAAACTCCAAGTCCTTTTGCACCTCAGATGTTGGAATTTTCTCTACATTTAGAAAATAGTTTGCCCTTTTATTTCTTCTAGCAAAGTATATGACCATACACTTCCTGACACTGTATTCCATCTGCCACTTCTTTGCCCATTCTCCTAATCTGTTGATAAGTCCTCCTGTACTTCCCTACTTCCTCAAAATTACCTGCCCCTCCACCTATCTTTGTATTGTCTGCAAACCTCACAAAACAGCCATCAATTTCGTCATCGAGGTCAGTGACATACTGTATACCTTAAAAAGAAGCGGTCTCAACATAGACCCCTGTGGAACACCACTAGTCACTGGCAGCCAACCCGAAAAGGCTCTGTTTATTCCCACGCGTTGCCTGCTGCCAATCAGCCACTGTTTTATCCTTGCTAGTATCTTTCCTGTAATACGATGGGCTTTTAACTTGTGCGGCACCTTGTTAAAGGCCTTCTGAAAATCCATGTACACAGCATCAACTGATTCTCCTTTGTCTATTCTGCTAATTTTTCTTCAAAGAACTCCAACAGATTTGACAGGCAAGATTTCCCCTTGAGACCATGCTAACTATGGCCTTTTTTATCATGGGCCTTCGAGTACCCCAGAACCACATCCTTAACAATCAACTCCAGTATCTTCCCACCCACTGAAGTCAGACTAACTGGCCAATAATTTCCTTTCTTCTGCCTCTCTCCCTTCTTGAAGAGTGGAATGACATTTGCAATTTTCCAGTCTTCCGGAATCATTCCTGAATCCAGTAACTCTTGAACAATCATTACTAATGCCACCGCAATCTCTTGAGCCACCTCTTTGAGAATCCTGGGATGTACACATCTGGTCCAGGTGACTTGTCTACCTTCTAACCTCTGTTTTCCAAGAACGTTCTCTCTAGTAATGGTGCCTTCACATACTTCTGACCCCTGACACCTGGAACTTCCACCATACTGCTAGTGTCTTCCGCAGTGAAGACTGATGTAAAATACTTATTCAGTTCATCTGCCATTTCCTTGTCCCCCATTACTATTTTGCCAGCATTGTTTTCTAACTGAGATATCCACTCTCACCTCTCTTTTACACATTATTTATGTGAAGAAACTTTTGGTATCCTCGTTAATATTATTGGCTACTTACTTTGGTATTCCATCTTTACCTTAATGAATTTTTAGTTGCTTTCTGTTGGCTATTAAAAGCTTCCCAGTTCTCTAACTTCCCACTAATTTTTGCTCTATTTTATGCCCTCTCTTTGGTATTTGTGTTGGCTTTGACTCCTCTTGTTAGTCACAATTGCATCATCTTGGATTTAGAATACTGTACTTTTTCCTCTTTGGGATGTATATATCCTGTGCCTTCTGAATTGCTTCTAGAAATTCTAGCCATTGCTACTCAGCCGTCATCACTGCCAATGTTCTTTTCCAATCACTCTTGGCCAACTCCTCTCTCATGCCTCTGTAATTCCCTTTACTCCACTGTAATACTGTTACATCTGACTTTAGCAGCTTCTTTTCAAATTTCAGGGTGAATTTGATTATATTATGATCACTTGCCCCTAAGGGTTATTTTACCTTGAGCTCTTTAATCAATTCTGGTTCATTGCACAACACCTAAACCAAAATAGCTGAATCCCTAGTGTGCTCAACCACAAGCTGCTCTAAAAAGCCATCTTGTAGGCATTCTAGTAATTCCCCCTCTTGGGATCCGGCACTAACCTGATTTTCCCAATCTACCTGCATATTGAAATCCCTCGTGAGTATTGTAACATTGCCATTTTGGCATGGGTTTTCTATCTTCCATTGTAATTTGTAGACCATTGTAATTTGTTTACTTGGCTAAGGTAGCTAGAACCAAGAGTCTTAATCTCAGGGTTATGGAACAATTGGCACTAGCTCAGGTGGACAACATGGTCGGCATAGTTGTGTTGAGATTAAAGGCCTTTTTCTGTATTGTATAACTCTATGACTGTAGATGATTTTATCTGCTACGTGGGTTGCAGATACAGAGTTTGTTTAAGAAATTGGTGATGAGTTAAAAGATCAACTATGAGCTTCTTGAATGACAGAATAGGTACGGGGGGGGTGAATGGCCTACATCAAATTGATATTTTATGCGCTTAAAGTTTCTGTACTTGTGTTAGCTCTAACCTGACAGTGGTTTAGGGTCAGGTTCCCCAGGCTAAGGTCTCCGCGACATCGATGTATTCAGTGGTGTGGTGTAAGTGTCTTGAGAGTATCACTTAGCTTGAGTGGAAGGCTAGATTTCAGCCAGTGCTCATAGTCTACGAATCACTTAAAGGTGTAAATACTGGCAGAACTGAAGTGATATATTGTACTCATCAGCTTTTACTTTAAAAATAACCCACTCTGAGTAAAAATTCTGTACAAACACTGGTAGATAATGGATTGGTCCATGTGATCAGGAAATTGGTTAGCTTTACACTCTGAATTATCTGTGTTACTGTACAATGTCATTTTAAATCAAGACCAGACACTTTTCCGGAGAATGTACTGAGAGAATTTTGCATTACCCTCTCAAGAAGGTACAAAGGGAGATTAAAATTAATACCTAAAATATTAAATCAGGGAATATGGAAGTTTCATACTATCTGGAAGTTGAAAAAAGTTAGTGAAATGTTGATGTTGGATACATTTAGCTGTTTAACTTCCATAATTTGCAGAGATTATTTTTGTTAAGATTTGGTCCGAGACTTTATCCTTCCCACTTGCCTATTGTATGGTTATACTACGCTGGTGTTGCATTTTACCATTGATAAGGGTTAGTATCAATTCTTTTAAAACTTGAAGTGAGACAATAAAGTCTTAATTGTAAAATGTTGGCACTTCATAGATCGGTGCAAAAACATTGCACATTTTTGGTAAATGCACAATCGACAGTATTTCATTGCTGTTCATAAAACATTCAGTGTTGATATAGAACATACTGGATAGAATACATTGGTAGAAAAATCCAAAGATACAGAGGTCTTGGATTCTGCACCATTCTTTTGATGGGAAAAATGAGAAAGTGGTGGCTGGATTACAGCAATTTCATGGGTAGTCTGAGAGTTATTAAACAAGGCTTGTAGGTTGTTGCATCTGTATGGAAAGAATGAGAATGGTTATATTGGCCATAAAATTCTCAATTTCAAGATGGAATGCAGAAGTTCAAAATGCCAGGCTTCAATGGGGCAACTAACAGAAGAAATTCTCCCAATAAAAATTGGCTATGAAATGTACTCCACACTTTAACCAGTGTAGTTTACTGAAAGAACACTGATGTGTATGTGAGAGAGAATACTTTATGGGGAAGTAATGGATGAATGTGACTAATGGGAGTATTCTGAGAACTGACTTAGATTAGATAGGCCAAATAGCCTCTCTTACATCTTGAAGATTTTTTTTTATATATAAAAGAGAAAAAGGGGCATAATAAAATTGATGATATGAACAGGATCCATGGATACATAGTGTATTGGCAGCATATTGACTATGGTTTGGAGTATTTCATGGCAACATGTGTGGTTTGCTTGCAATCTAGAGAAGTTAATGAATTAAAGGAAGGTTACATGTCCACTCTGATTAAATGATCAAATCTGATGTGTTTAAAGATGTTGAAGTGATGATAAATCTATTCTTGACGATGACATAGAATTATTGTTGTTGAAGAGTTGCAGATTGTCAGTGAATTAAGACAAGATGTTCCAAGTTCGTCTGTTCGAGGAACAACTGCAACATCGGAGAGAATAATCTATTTTAGGAGGTCAAACTGGTTAAGGAAGCCAGTCAACAGACTGAATTTACAATGACGTTGAAAATATGTAAAGAGTGATCATATCATTCTCTTGAAGTAGCAAAAGCCGTTTGGTGTTTTCATCTATAATCTGTAAATTAGTCATATGATGTAGAACATAATGTTATCAAGTGTATGTGTGTGTGTATATAACATATACTGTGTATATAAAGTGCCATGTGTTCTGCACTGTCTTCCTGTTAGAATGGAATAAATTACCCAGCATTGTTTATGAAGTCCTACATCCTGAATTGTTTTTATGCTTAGTCCTTGCTAGCCGTTCCATTACGAGTCCAGGGTAAACTGAGTATATTACGCTTAGCTATGATGCTCACATTAAAATAAGGAAAAGCATACTGGTGTGATGTTTTCAGAGCACGGACATTAAATGGCAGAAAGACCTCTGCCTGGTCGCTTTCTGTTATATACATGTAAGGGGGTTTCAATTTTTATGTTACTGCGGAGGCTAATTAAAATGGCGTCTTTGTTATGTTAATCTGTGGAATCCGGCTTTGTTGTCATAAACGCTGAGAAAGTTTGCGCTAGCAGCTTGTTGTGGTTTAGAGGGTGATAAGAAATACGTTATTAACCAATTGGGATAGTTGTTATGGTTTTGGTGTATTTGAAGATACTGGTTGCGAGGGGGTTTTGGGGGCAGAAGGCGGGAGAGCGAGACAGAGGATGGACGAGGTGCTGTGAGTCCGCTAATGGGGTTGGACCCCCGAGCGGGACGTTCGGCAAGGAGACGGAGACGGATTCGTGTGGAGCGTCTGGTCGACCACCGTTGTTGGTCCCAGGCGGCCGGTCGAGGTGGTCCGAGGGGGTCGCAGGGTGAAGAAGAAGGTCCTTGAGCTCCAACGGGTTTTTTTTGTGCACGAAGAGATTGAACTTTGATAAGTGTGGCGCCTTTTATTTTCCTTTTGTGTTTTATTCTCTTTTAATTATATAGTTCCAGTAATATCTATAAACTGTATATCATTTAATTGCATCTGGTGTATTGTCTGTTATTTGGGCGGGGTGGGGTACCTCACACAGCATCCACACAAACTAATTACCCAGTTTGGCGGGGCCGAGGCTGTTTCCCTAGACGACAGCGAGCCGAGCGACCCTGAGGGTGGCCAGGGGGGGCTACATACAGAATCACTTTCATGGTGAGCACATAAGTGCATTAAATATTAATGTGGTGAGCATTTGAGATGGATTTAGAATTCCAGCATGCATAGATGTGTGATGTGGAGCTGATGCTCGAGACATTTTGCTTTTGCAAGATAATTGTTGCTATTCACTTCGGAATTATCATCAAAAACACACTATTCCACTATAGCGCTTCTTGTGGTGTGACCTCATCGGAGTTGCTATTGGGCCAGTGAAACACATTCACATGGATTTGTGTTAGATCTCTGACTGTGTCAATGGACAGCTGAATCTAATTAAAAGCTATGGGAAGAATTTGCGGTTTCCAAATTGGACAGCTTGTCAATGCAATAGAAAATAAAATATGGTGCAGTATTGATGTCCTGCCACGATATCTTACAAACATTTTTATTATATAATACCCTGTATCACAGAATCACAGGATAGATATAGGCATTGTCAGCTTTTTGGCTAAATGTACCTTTCCTGTTCAGAGGAAATCAACACAATTAAACTCTATTTTGCCGAGAGGCATACTGTTTGTAATTAAACAAGCTCAGACCACAACCCTGCAGTCCTTGAATTTGGGACTAGCGTGAGAGCAAACTTACATTCCTCGCATTTCACAAATCGTAATAGAAGGTATGAGAAACAAAATATAATAAATGTGAGGCAGCCTCACAGTGATGATTGACCAGGACAAAATTAATTGGCATTTAGAAGAATATGGGTTAATAAATGAACAGTATATGAATTTATTAAATTCAAATCCATGATTGAGGAACTTGGAGTGTTTCAATTAACGGAGGGGATGTGAGAAAGTACTTAGGATGATGTGTATGTGTATTTCAGTGAACTTTTGAAGAAATACTATTCAATATACTTGTTAGCAAAGTTGGAGCCCAGAAAATAAACATGAGATGGTGACTAGTGCGGAATTAAAATTGGCCAGGGGCCAAAAATATCGTGGTGAACAATAGATCTCAAGAGGGCATAGACACATAGGTGAAATTTAACAGAGAAAAGTGTAACAATTTTTGTTCTTATTGTGGAGTATTCAAGACAGTTTTAAAGGGGGCACAGAAAAAGTGAGAGTGGGTTGTACATCTGACAGGGAAGATGGCAATTGAGAAGGCTGTTAAAGAGACTCAGTTTTAAAAACAAAGGTGTAGAGCACAAAAGGAAGGATATTAAAAGCTATAACATACCATCTAGGATTCAGCTGAAATAGTGTGGTTGAAGCTAACCAGCAGGAATAAAAAAGCACATTAAGACTTTGGAGGTTGCATTAGTGATTTATTGGCAGAGTACAAAGGGTGTAAGAATTTAATTGTATGGAAAGATGAATTGATACAAGTTCTCCAATCTTGAAGAGTTTTGATACTTTAACTGAGGAAAAATTTCCTCAGCACCACAATATTTTATATAATGAGATATCATTATCTGAATGCACTGTGTTAAGACAGATTCAAAGTAAATTTAACATCAAAGTATGCATATTCACAATATTCCACCTTGAGATTCATTTTCTTGTAGTTGTTCAAAGGAAAATAAAGGAATATGATAGAATTTATGAAAACTGTACATAAACACAGCAAAACAACCAGTGTGCAAAAGAAGACAAATTGAGCAAATAATAAATAATACTGTGAACATGAGTTGTAGAGTCCTTGAAAGTGAGTCTGTAGGTTGTGGTATCAGTTCAGAGTTGAGGTGAGTGAAGTTATCCATACCGGTTCAGGAGCCTGATGGCTGTAACATAGTAACTATTCCTCAACCTGGTGGTGGGATAGTTCAATAACCTTCAAATCGAAATTATATATCTCTTAAAAAATGGTAGGAGGTTATGGAAAGTGCAGGAGAATAGTAATGACACAGTGGGATGAATAGACCAAATTATGTTGTATGGTTCTGTTCGTAAATAAAACTTAGGTTGTGTTGTTATTCATTGTATGCGTCTGACTGACAATGGTTCCTTACGTTACTTAGATGGTTTATTTAAGTTAATATTCTGGCTCTATATTTTCTGTCCTTGCGAGTAATATTCAGAACAGTAGTAAATTCCTAATTGATCACCTAATTTGTCAGGGAAGGCATCATTACACAATACTGTAATGTTGATTTTTTTTTCTCATTAGAGGTTTTCCTGTTTTGAGAATGTACCACATATTGCCACACTATAAACATGCATGATATGTAACAGTACAATTCAGAGACTATGGTCTTAGTGTGTGCGTGCATGGTGTAACTGACAATTGATAACACTAGTATTTAGAAACCAATTCTAATGCAGTGCCATTTGCACACATAGAATATGTTGATTGTGATTTCCAAAGGATGGCTTCTAACCCCTGTTTCAAATATAGTGGGAACACATTTCTGGAACTTCATTTGAATGTCATGAATAACTGGTTATGTGAAACCTGCAATTTGATTTTGTTGCTTTATCAAGTGATCATTCAGGATGTTGAGACAGTTTAACTCTTCATAACCATAAAGAGAGATTAGAGAAAATAGGAATCCCAATTTCTCTTGGAACTGGAACTGTTTGTATTTATCATTCCTTTAGCTTCAGATTAAAGTTTAAATTTTATGTTAACTCTTGACATATTAGGCCTGATGTTTTGCAACCTCTGTTTGCAGTTCCACCCGCTATCCCATTGTGCCGGCTTCAAGGAGCTGTTGCTGTTGGAAACGATGTCACTCTGACTTGTAGTTCAGAAGAAGGTCTCCCGCTCCCAACATATTCCTGGGAAAAGCTTGATTCAATTGCTAAACTGCCACCAATGTCAGTAGAGGGTAAGCTCAATACTCAGGTTTATAATGTGTCTAATTGAGCATATTTTTGAGATTATTATCCTGAATTTTAATGTAAAATGTTGCTTCCAGTTTAAGAATTTTTAAAATTCTGTACAGAAAATCATAAATGTTTTTATTTGATTATACATATTTTACTGAAGATATCTCTAATTTTCAAGTCAAAATCTCAGTGTCAGTGTTCCAATATAAAACCTGCTCCCCTGTTGCAACATAGAATTTATATATTTAATTAATAATGATGGCTAAGTGTATATTTCAGATATAATTACAGCAAAAATAGTTGCCTCATTTATACAAATAAGACATTGAGACTTTTTAACTGACAAGACCTTTGTTTTTGAAATGCAGCATAGGGAATTGATAAAAATAAATGCAATGCATTCAGTACAACAACAGTGGTGAACTGTAAATTATTTGCAAATGAGAGTAAGACAAATGACAGAGATTAATGAGGAAGTCATGACTAGGGAAGAAAAGATCAGACAACATTAATCTAAGGAATAATGAAATGGATTGTGTAAAATATCAGGAGATTATGGTGAATAGTGATGGACTCAGATACTATTCTTAGCCGGGAGTTACATTAACGTAACAGATATAGATTACAGCATTGAGATAGTACATTGGCATGGGACATTGTTGTTCACCTCTTCAGACCTCTTAGTGCTTGCTGCTAAGGGTAACAAATGAAAAGAATTCCTGCACTCTAAGGTCCTTTATACAGTGGAAGTGAGTTTGCAAGCAGAACATTTATTTCCTGAATGAGTGCTGTCACCTCTGGCAGATCTGTGTTGAATGTCTGGTGACAGCTTTTTTAAATGCACAATCAACATTGGTATGAAAACAAAATAATTCTTTGAAATTAGATAGGACTTCTAAAATCATGCCACATGCGTAGCAAGAAAGCAGAAGGAACGGAAATCATTGGCAAGTAAGAAAGAGAAAGGTCATTTGGGCCATTAAGCCAACTATTTGCAATGCATCATGTGCAATTCAGACTGTCATGGATGCGACACAACTTATTTAATCTCTTCAAGGAAGGAAATAACCAGAGAGAAAAGCGCAAAGGCAGAGTGCCTAAAATTGCTTCTGGAAAACAATTTGGTAAAATTGTGTGATATTAATCTAATACATTGCAATCTATATTATTCACCTGCCGTGTTGTGTTTTGTGATATTTCCAAACTGCTGGGAGCCTGGAATTATTTAGTCTTCAATGCTGTTGGCTCTCCTGATTGCCTATGTCAGAATTGGATATTTGTAGCCCTCATTTTCAAGATGCTTCATTAAAATTCTTTACGAGGGACGTTGTTTTAGGGAGGCCTATGTTATAATTATGACGTGTCAGACATGTGATTTAATGACACACAACAGTGGATTATATGTTTACAACGCAAGATAAAATTAACGATCATTTAGAAACTCTGGTGTTAATTGAAAACAGCCACCATAGTAAAAACAAGAGGTGCTTGGCAAATTTAATAGATTTTTGATGGAAGGAATAATACAGGGTTAAAGAGAGTGCAGCAATTGTAAAGAATATGTATTTTAGAACACGTCTAATAAGGTATCTGACGAGATGCTTGAGGCCAATGATGTAAAAGTGAAGAGAGGGGATGAGAGGAAGTTCTTTGTGCAGTGGCACATTGAAGACACTCCTGTGGGAAAAATTGAGATAGATAATATATTTGTAATGCAAAATTAGATTAATTACTTGAAGGGAATTATGGGTAAAAGAATGTGCAGTGGGATTAGCTTTTACCTTTCATGACTTCTTAGAGCAACTGCAGAGGACCAAATGCTCTCATTTTTTACCGTAAACTTCTGAACCTATGGTTGTACATTTAAATCATTTGGTTAGAATTTCATTATTTGCTGATTTAAAACAGTGTGAAATAATAATTTAATTAAAACAACTGAAATTTTACATTTAATATTGCAGAGAATGATTTTATTCCATTCTCAGTTTGTTGGCACATCCCACTGAAAAATCCATGTGGCAAATACTGATGATCATCCACCCCCAGTCCTTCCATTTTTGACTTATTTCCCATACCCCATCATCAGCAACCCTCATCATCCGTTTTCATCCTTCCTCCTCCTCCTACTTTCAACCATCTGCTACCGCACATTATACCAACTATATCCCCTCCCCCATCTGGTGCCATCTGCCCTTCCCCCTTTCCCTATTGGCTTCCATTATCACCTTCCTTATCAAATTCCAGCAAAAATGGCTTTGGTGTTCCTGCTTATTACCCTCTAACAGTGGATCCACTTCACCTTCTGCTCTCCCTTCCTGGCTCCATCTGCCTAGTTTTATCCTTTGCCTCCTTATGCCTATCATCCACCCACCTCTGTTTCCCAACTCCAGCCCTATTCTCCCCAGCCTACGTCTATTGATGACTTATCCTTCATTCTGCCTTGGTTTACCACCCACCTACTGTCTCCTGTCTCTCACCCCTCCGCCAACACTCCGCACTGGTAATGTTCCCTCTCTGCTTTACGTCCTGCTGCAGTGCCTCAACCTGAAAAGCTAGCAGTTCCCTCCCCTCCCACTCTCTGCAGATGCTGCTTGACTTGCTGAGACCCCCCGCCCCCAGCTGAATGCTTGTTGCTGCAGATTCCAGCATTTGGAGTCTCTTGTGTTTCCATGTTATTCGGTACAGCTGCTCATACATCAAAATATGAACAACATCTTGCCTTGGGAACCCACAAGAGATAGATAGTCTCATGAGCAAAGGTTTGACAGGCTTGGCTCATATCCACGGGAGTTGTAAGTTTCTTGAATGAAACTTACAAGTCCGTGAGTGTGGATGTGGGAGAAACAAAAACTTGAAAATAAGAGATTGAGGTTGCTCATTTATGACTAATAAGACGAGATTTTGTTTTCTCTCTGACCGGTCGTGAATCTTTGGAGTTCTTTCTTAAAGTGCAAGGAAGCAGTGTCTTTGAATATTTTTGAGACAGAGATAGGTAGACAGTTGATAAATCAAGGAGTAAAAGGATAATGTTTATTAAGGATAATAATTTGTGGCACTCGGACACATGATAAAATAGGTCAAAGTCAGCATGATTTTCTTTGGGAGAAAACTTGGAATTCTTTGAGGAAATTACAGGCAGGATAGACAAAGGGAGTGAATGTTGTTGACTTGGATTTTCAGAAGGCCTTTGTCAAGGTGCCATACATGATGCTGCTGAACAATTAAGAGTGCATCGAATGATAGGAAAGGTAACTGGCATGGCCCGAAGATTGGCTGACTGGCAGAAGGCAAAGAGTAGGATTAAACAGGGCCCTTTCTGGTTGGCTAATGGTGACTAATGGTGTTCCGCAAGGGTCACTGTTAGGTCCACTATTTTTCACATTTTTCACGTTATATGTTAAGAATATGTGTGACAGAAATGATGGCTTAATAGCCAGGTTTATGGAAGATGCAAAGATACTATAGGTGGAGGGGCAGGCAATGTTGAGAAAGCAGGGAGTCTACAAAAGGATTTAGATTGGGAGAGTGGGCAAAGAAGTGGCAGATGGAGTTCAGTGTAAGGATGTATATGGTCATGTACTTTGGTCGAAGAAGTGAAAGGGTTGACTAAATGGAGAGAAAATACAAAAAAACTGAGTCACAAAGGGACTTGGGAGTCCTTGTGCAGGATTCCCTGAAGGTTAATTTGCAGATTAATTCTGTGGTGAGGAAGGCAAATGCAATGTTGGTATTTATTTTGAGAGGACTGTAATATAAAAGCAATGATATAATGCTGAGGCTTTACAAGGCAATGGTCCGACCACAATTGGTGTACAGGTGCACATTCCTTTATCCGAAATTCTGAAATCCAAAAAGCTTCGAAAACCAAAGTTTTTTTCGCCAACAGCTGACGTCACTTGGGTGTGACGTGGCAGCACTAGCAGAGGCTGCCAGATGTCAGTTGTGGCTCAGCGCTCGTACTGGTTACACGTGCATTTGCTGTTCGCTGATATTTTGTGTTCAGTGTTGACTTTGTGTTTAATTTCACTGTGAAAATGTCAAAAAGAGCTGCAGATACCCCTATGGGTAACAATGAGAAAAAGAGAAGGCAGCATCTATCATTATCAATAACGCAGAAAGTGCAGTTATTACAGAAGCTTGATCGTGTTGTGTCTGTGCGGCGTCTTACTGAAGAAAATAATGGCATGAACATTGACTTCTCTAACTTCCGCTAGGCCCCACCTCCCCCTCGTACCCCATCTGTTACTCATTTTTATGCACACATTCTTTCTCTCACTCTCCTTTTTCTCCCTCTGTCCCTCTGAATATACCTCTTGCCCATCCTCTGGGTCACCCCCCCCTTGTCTTTCTTCCTGGACCTCCTGTCCCATGATCCTCTCATATCCCCTTTTGCCTATCACCTGTCCAGCTCTTGGCTCTATCCCTCCTCCTCCTGTCTTCTCCTATCATTTTGCATCTCCCCCTCCCCCTCCAGCTTTCAAATCCCTTAGTCCTGACGAAGGGTCTCGGCCTGAAACGTCGACTGCGCCTCTTCCTATAGATGCTGCTTGGCCTGCTGCGTTCACCAGCAACTTTGATGTATGTTGCTTGAATTTCCAGCATCTGCAGAATTCCTGTTGTTTACTGTATATGATGTATATTTTTATGTTTTATTGAATGTTTTTGTTGGAAATAAATTTTTTTCTTGAGATTATTCCCTAAACAATACAGTATAACAGCTATTTACATAGCATTTACATTGTATTATGTATTATAATTAATCTAGAGATGATTTGTAGTATACGGGAGGATGTGCATGGGATGTATTTGGTGCGCCACTGGGTCCTAAAGTCCACCGCAGGTTAAATAAGGGACTTGAGCATACGTGTTTTTTGGTATTATGGGGGGGATCTGAAATCCGAAAAATTCTGAATTCTGAAATGCAACTGGCCCTAAGGATTTTGGATAAGGGATTGTGAACCTGTACTGTATTGTGAACAGTCTTGGGCCACATACATTAGAAAGAATGTGCCGGCATTGGAGTGCTTCCAGAAAAGGTTTACGACAGTAATCCTGGGAATGGAAGTGTTAATGTTTGAAGCACTTTTGATTGCTCTGGGCCAGTACTTGCTGGAGTTTAGAAGTATGAGGGGGAATCTCATTAAAACCTACTGACTATTGACAGACCAAAATAGAGTGAACACAGAGAGGATATATTCAAAAGTGAGATTGTCTAGGACCAGAATGTGGAGCCTCAGAATAGAAGGGCGTCCCCTTAGAACAGGGATGAGGAGTAATTTCTTTAGCCAAAAGGAGGTGAATCTGGAATTCATTGCTATAGATGGCTGTGGAGGTCAAATCATTGGGTGTATTTAAAGCAGAGGTTGATAGGTTCTTGATTAGTAAGGACATCAAAGTTCATGGGGAGAAAGCAGGAAAATGTTGGTGAGAGGGAAAATAAATCAGCCATGATCGAATAGCAGAGCACACTCAATGGGCCGAATGGTTTAATTCTGCTTCTCTGTCTTTTGGTTACAGTCTTATTTATATGTATAGATCGTATCTAAGTTTGAAATAAGGTTCTCTAGACCAAAGGAGGCCTTAACAGGAAATCTTTACATATATTTCACATACACAAATAAACAATAATAATAACAAAACTAAATAGTGAAACATGTCCTCATGTTTTTCACAATCATCAAAGGAAAAGAAATATAACAGTTCACAAACTTCACATATTTAACAAAGAAATAAAATAAAAACACATCAGAAAAAAAAACTGTAGAAGCACTCAACAACACACAGCTATTTCAAAATGACTGTGCACCTTGACGTCCAAGAAACTCCAATAAAGGTTTCCACACATTTTCAAATTCTCCTGCCCTTCCTCTGGTTATGTAAGTCAGTCTCTCCAATACAATACAAGATGCCATCTCCTTCACCCATACGTGTATCGAAGGTATATCCATTTTTCTCCAAGATAAAGCTGTCATCCTCCTGGCCTGCAGGAGTCCAAAGTCAATTAAAATTGACTGTTTTGAACTAACAGTAAAGTTCTTTGGACATATACCTAGTACACACATTTTTGCTTGGTGGGGCACTTTTACTCCAACAATCTCAGATATAGTCTGAACAACTGTTTTCCAGTATTTTTTAAATTTTGGACAGTCCGATACACAGTGAAACAGAGTACGCTTTTCTTCTAAACATTTAACACAAGTGTCCGGGATGTCAGGAGACCAATGGTCAGTTTGACCAGGGTAATATAAGTTCTCATTAACCATTTTTATTGTAATAGCATCATTCTTGTGTTAATTGATTGTTTTTGGGCTTTTAAGCATGCCTATTTCCCACTCAGTTTCTTGTATGTCCTCTTGAGTATCCAGTCTCCATGCCTCTAGCCTGTCAAAGGTGGACTCCTTATCGTATGACATCAAAGCTGTATAGAATAAAGAAATCTGATTCCTCCCCTTTAGGTTTAGAAGTATAAGATTTTCAAGATGTGATAGTGGTGGTTCAGATATTAAATGCTTATATTTTGATAGTATGAAATGTTTCAGTTGCAAATATTTTAAAAAGTGTTTTTTAGGAATATGGCATCTCTAACACAATTGATCAAATGTAATCAAATTGATCAAAATGTCGGCGGGAGGAGAAGATGGCGGCACAACGCAGCGCGCAGCAGCCACTCCAGTGGTGATATCTGTTATTTGTCAAGTAGGGTGCCGTGCACAATCCTGATTTGATGGAGATGGATGTGAGAGCACGGAGGAACATCTGGTGAAACTTCTGAAATGCCTGCTTCACTGCTGCTGCTACTGTGTGGTCCAGAATCTCCGGAGGAGAAGGCCCCGAGTCCTTGGTTTTGCTTGTTGTTCGGCGGCTGGGGCGGGGTCAAAGCGCTCGGCAGAGGATGGTGCTCGGAGAGGCTATGTCGGAGGGGCTGGTTGGAGGCTCGAAGTTTTCGGACGGACTCAGAGTCCGTTGTGGTCGGGTGCTTCCAGTGGTGCTGCATCGGCAAGTTTGTGGCGCTTGGAGGTTCATGGCAGGGAGAGTTTCTCCCTTCTGCCACCTGCATGAGTTGATGAGTCTATCGGGACTTTGAGACTTTTTTTTACCGTGCCCATGGTCTGCTCTTTATCAAATTATGATATTGCTTTGCACTGTTGTAACTATGTGTTATAATTATGTGGTTTTGTCAGTTTTAGTCTTGGTTTGTCCTGTGTTTTCTTGTGATATCATTCTGGAGGAACGTTGTATTATTTTTTAATGCATGCATTTCTAAATGACAATAAATGAGGACTGAGTGTCCTCATAATCTAATCTAATACGATTACCATTCATATAAAGTCTTCTGTTTTCTGCATCTTTAACAGTTCCTTGCACCACCGCCTTTGAAAGTCCAGTTTTCACTATCCTGGGAATTTACTATTCATTTGAAGTTTAACCAGGTTGGCTAAAAAAATACTAGGCTGGTTATTCTAAAGCAAATGGCTTGTATCTTGACTTTCATGATCTACAAGTCAAAGATATTGAAACTCAAGAAGCTTCACACCATCCAAGTCAAAGCAGCCCATTCGTTTGGCAGTTCTTTTGTCACCTTTAATGATTGCTCTCTCCATCACCACTGCAGTGTAGCCACAGAGTGTATATCTGCTCTAAATGCTTGCCAAGTTTTCTATGGTAGCTCTAACGTTTGCTTTTTGCAGCTGGTGCATGGCTGTGCTGTCATCTAAACTTCCCTCCCAGGCCACAAGCTACACAGATTTGGAAATATAGTTGCTGGGTCAATACCAGATGCTCCTTGTCCAGCTGAGCAACATTCCCCGGTAATAATTTAGCTTGGACAGCTTGTTCACTTCCTGCACTGTAACCCTTGGAATTGTGCTGTGGAAATACTTGCTGAGTGTGCAGCAGGCTGCCCCAAACTCACCTCTATCATCCCTAGATGCAAATACATTTAGCACACTTATCGCCCTGAGAATTTTTCCTTTGTTTATTGTAATTCATCTGGGATATCTCAAGGACGGCGTGTGGGCCATCATTCAGGGAGCCAAATATTCTGACTACCTTTCTTCAAACAGTTATGATTCTACGATTTGACATAAGGTAAAGATTTCACAAGAATTGTCAAGGCTTCATTGACAATAGTAGTAATCTCGAGATTATTACTACAATAGTAGTAATCTTGGGATTACTGCCTGTGCCATGCGACAGTGAGAGTAGGAATGGAATAAGGTGGAGGATAAATGCCTGGCTGAGGGATTGGAGCAGGGGACAGGGATTCAAGTTTCTGGATCATTGGGACCTCTTTTGGTGCAGGTGTGACCTGTACAAAAAGGACGGGTTTCACTTGAATCCTAGGGAGACCAGTATCCTGGTGGGGAGATTTGCAAAGGCTACTGGGGAGACTTTAAACTAGAATGGTTGGGGGATGGGAATCAAATTGAAGAGACTAGGAGAAAGGAGATTAGTTTACAAATAGAGAAAGCTAGTAGACAGTGTGTGGGGGAGGATAGGCAGGGGACAACCGAAGATGTAGGGGAGAAGGAAGAAAAAGGTAACAAAGTTGTGTGCGCCATTAGGGATAAACAGAGAGTAAGAGGCGGAGAGTTCTTAAATGCATCTATTTTAATGCTTAGGAGCATTGTTAGAAAGGTGGATGAGCTTAGAGCATGGATTGATACCTGGAAATATGATGTTGTAGCTATTAGTGAAACATGGTTGCAAGATGGTTGTGATTAGCAACTAAATATTCCTGGATTTCATTGCTTCAGGTGTGATAGAATCGGAGGGGCAAGAAGGGGAGGTGTTGCATTGCTTATCAGAGAAAATATTACAGCGGTGCTTTGGCAGGATAGATTAGAGGACTCGTCTAGGGAGGCTGTTTGGGTGGAATTGAGGAATGGGAAAGGTGTAGTAACGCCTATAGGGGTGTATTATAGACCACCTAATGGGGAACGAGAATTAGAGGAGCAAATTTTTAAGGAGATAGCAGATATTTGTAGTATGCACAAGGCTGTGATTGTGGGAGATTTTAATTTTCCACACATAGACTGGGAAACCCATTCTGTAAAAGGGTTGGATGGTTTGGAGTTTGTAAAATGTGTGCAAGATAGTTTTTTTGCAGCAATACATAGAGGTACCAACTAGAGAAAGGGCAGTGTTGGATCTCCTGTTAGGGAATGAGATAGGTCAGGGGACGGAGATATGTGTTGGGGAGCATTTTGGGTCCAGTGATCACAGTGCCATTAGTTTCAATATAATTATGGAGAAGGATAGGACTGGACCCAGGGTTGAGATTTTTGATTGAAGAAAGGCTAACTTTAAGGAGATGCGAAAGGATTTAGAAGGAGTGGATTGGGACAATTTGTTTTATATGAAGGATGTAATAGAGAAATGGAGGTCATTTAAAGGTGAAATTTTGAAGGTACAGAATCTTTATGTTCCTGTTAAGTTGAAAGGAAAGGTTAAAAGTTTGAGAGAGCCATGGTTTTCAAGGGATATTGGAAACTTGGTTTGGAAAAAGAGAGAGATCTACAATAAATATAGGCAGCTTGGAGTAAATGAGGTGCTCGAAGAATATAAGGAATGTAAAAGGAATCTTAAGAAAGAAATTAGAAAAGCTAAAAGAAGATATGAGGTTGCTTTGGCAAGTAAGGTGAAAATAAATCCAAAGGGTTTCTACAGTTATATTAATAGCAAAAGGATGGTGAGGGATAAAATTGGTCCCTTAGAGAATCTGAGTGGACGGCTATGTGTGGAGCCAAAAGAGATGGGGGAGATTTTGAACAATTCCTTTTCTTCGGTATTCACTAAGGAGAAGGATATTGAATTGTGTAAGGTAAGGGAAACAAGTAGGGTAGTTATGGAAACTATGATGATTAAAGAAGAGGAAGTACTGGCGTTTTTAAGGAATATAAAAGTGGATAAGTCTCCGGGTCCTGACAGGATATTCTCTAGGACCTTGAGGGAAGTTAGTGTGGAAATAGCAGGGGCTCTGACAGAAATATTTCAAATGTCATTAGGAACAGGGATGGTGCCAGAGGATTGGCGTACTGCTCATGTGGTTCCATTGTTTAAAAAAGGTTCTAAGAGTAAACCTAGCAATTATCGGCCTGTGAGTTTGACGTCAGTGGTGGGTAAATTGATGGAAAGTATTCTTAGAGATGGTATATATAATTATCTGGATAGACAGGGTCTGATTAGGAACAGTCAACATGGATTTGTGCGTTGAAAGTCATGTTTGACAAATCTTATTGAATTTTTTGAAGAGGTTACTAGGAAAGTTGACAAGGGTAAAGCGGTGGATGTTGTCTATATGGATTTCAGTAAGGCCTTTGACAAGGTTCCACATGGAAAGTTAGTTAGAAAGGTTCAATCGTTAGGTATTAATATTGAAGTAGTAAAATGGATTCAGCAGTGGCTGGATGGGAGATGCCAGAGAGTAGTTGTGGATAACTGTTTGTCAGATTAGAGGCCGGTGACTAGTGGTGTGCCTCAGGGATCTGTACTGGGTCCAATGTTGTTTGTCATATATATTAATGATCTGGATGATGGGGTGGTAAATTGGATAGTAAATATGCAGATGATACTAAGATAGGTGGCGTTGTGGATAATGAAGTAGGTTTTCAAAGCTTGCAGAGAAATTTAGGCCAGTTAGAAGAGTGGGCTGAAAGATGGCAGGTGGAGTTTAATGCTGATAAATGTGAGGTGCTACATTTTGGTAGGACTAATCAAAATAGGACATACATTGTAAATGGTAGGACACTGAAGAATGTAGTAGGACGGAGGGATCTAGGAATAATGGTGCATAGTTCCCTGAATGTGGAATCTCATATGGATAGGGTGGTGAAGAAAGCTTTTGGTATGCTGGCCTTTATAAAGCAGAGCATTGAGTATAGGAGTTGGGATGTAATGTTGAAATTGTATAAGGCATTGGTAAGGCCAAATTTGGAGTATTGTGTACAGTTCTGGTCACTGAATTATAGGAAAGATGTCAACAGAATTTAGAGAGTACAGAGAAGATTTACTAGAATGTTGCCTGGTTTTCATCTCCTAAGTTACAGAGAAAGGTTGAATGTTGGGTCTTTATTCTTTGGAGCGTAGAAGGTTGAGGGGGGCTTGATAGAGGTATTTAAAATTGAGGGGGATAGATAGAGTTGACGTGGATAGGCTTTTTCCATTGAGAGTGGGGGAGATTCAAACAAGAGGACATGAGTTGAGAGTTAAAGGGCAAAAATTTAGGGTAACATGAGGGGGAACTTCTTTACTCAGAGAGTGGTAGCTGTGTGGAACGAGCTTCCAGCAGAAGTGGTTGAGGCAGGTTCGATGTTGTCATTTAAAGTTAAATTGGATAGCTATATGGACAGGAAAGGAATGGAGGGTTATGGGCTGAGTGCAGGTTGGTGGGACTAGGTGAGAGTAAGAGTTCAGCACGGACTAGAAGGGCCAAGATGGCCTGTTTCCGTGTTGTAATTGTTATATGGTTATATGGTTCATCTAATTGACTTGCTTAAAGCAATCCGTAATGATTGACAGAAAGCGGAAACTTTCCTTCAGAGCTTCTCCATCTCTGTGTCTTAACACCTGCTGGTGAGCCAGTGATGGTGTAAACTTCCATACCAAAACTGACCATAGGGTTGAAGAACAACACCAGTAATAATTAACGGATGTTCTGTACTTTTGGGAGCTTGCAATTAGGCAAAGCTTGTGTGTGTACAGCTGATGCCTACTTTCTTCACGAGAAAATGATAAATGTCTTGTCCCTATTGGACAAGATTTTTTGTCATGAGTCGACACATCTTTGAACAGCCATATGACAGATTTAGCATTCATCCGTGATAGCTTGAAAATTTAATGCCGTGATGACATTTACCGGCATATGAAGTAATATCCCTACAGTGAAAGACTCGTGGCAAGCAAGCCTCAGGGTGTTGTGCAACTACCTTGCTTGTGAAGCTGGGATTGAAAGACAGGTTTGCCTGACATATCCAGGTTTGACTGATTCTACAAGTGCAGTCCTAGAGTAAAGGCAGTTTTGTATCATAAGATCAAAGTACAAATTGGTAATGGCAGGGCAGTTAGCATTAGTAGATGAACAACTAGATATCAACTTTTAAATGTTTAGCCAATACCCTGAACTGCTGATGAGGAAAACTTTATATTGATTGCAAACCATTGCAAAACTTATCGTCAAAATGCATGTGCAAGCCTGAAGGAGGAATTTAGTATTGAGGAAACAGGTATATTTTCGAGTGTAAATGCATATGCACCAAATCCAAGGACAAAAATCACCTTTTGGAATCTTATTTATGTTGGATTTTGTTTAGAGTTTGGAGTGGATTAACTAGCTGGCAACCTTTCTTCCTGCTCAATCTATTCTACCTAACTTTTGGGTAAAGATGTTCCTTTTAATAATTAAGAAGTACATAACATTTCAACAAGGGTTTAAAATATTAAAGTAGCAATAACATTTTCATCATGGCATAAAATATAGATTTATTCAAGATATAAAAAAATTTAAAAATCTCACAATGAAATGGGCCAATTTTTAAGATGTCCTAAGATTGTTCAGTTCTCTTAGAAATATTTTTGTTAAGAATAAGGACCTGTTTCCAAGTAGTACAAATTAAATGTGGGGGAAAATATCACAGTTATTTAATTTTCTTGAGTTACATCTAACTAAAAGGAAGCTGGATTAAATCTGCATCTGGAGTGGCTTTCCATCTCCTTTTAGTAAAGAAGGACCTGGACTGACTTTCCCTCTGCGATCCCGTTGTAAGTGTGGGTCCTGGTTTTAGTTTCTCCTGGTGAGAAAACAAAATGGCACTGATGATTATGTAAGGGTGTTTTGCGGGCAGCTCACAAAACTACTAGATATACAAGATATATCACTACACTGCTGCTCTACTCGCTTTATTCCTATGATTGTGTGGCTAAGTATAGCTCCAAAGCCATATTTCAATTTGCTGATGACACCACTGTTGTTGAGTGAATCAAAGGTGATGATGAATAGGTATATAGGAGGGGGATTGAAAATTTGATTGAAAGATGCCACAACAACAACTTTTCACTCAACGAGAGCAAAACCAAAGAGCTGATTATCAATGAGGGGAGCAAGAAGCCAGAGGTCCATGAGTCAGTATCTTTAAATTCCTTGCCGATATCATATCAGTGAGTCTGTCCTGGGACTAGTATATAAGTGCCATCACAAAGGAAGTATGACAATGCTTTACTTTCTTAGAAGTTTGCGTAGGTGTGGCATTTCACCTAAAATTATATTATTGTTTATTGGTGAGGCTGCATGAGGTTTAAAAAGAGCTCGGGGTTGTTTTGGAACTTTTCAGCAGGCTGCAATCATTGTGATCTTTTTGGTACTTGCCAGGGGCTAATAAAAAGAAGTGAGGTGTCAGCAGAGCAGCTATTGTTGGAGTGGCCCTGTGTTAGTGATCACGCTTTGGCTGAAGAGGCTTAGGTGAGAACTGGCACAGGCTGGAACTTAAGCTTGAGAAGTTAGAGGTATAACATTGTAGGCAGGGTGGTAGTTCAGGCAGTGGAATGCTTCTTCTGTGAGATGTGGGATTTCAGGGACTTGACATTCTTTCTGAAGATTACAACTGCAAGAATTGCACCCAGCTTCAGCTCCTGTCTTGCAAGGTCAAGGAACTGGAGCTGGAGCTGGATATACTCAGGAACACCTGGGCGGGGGGGAGGGGGGCGGGCTGAAACCCTCATAGATGAGACATTTACTGAGATGGTCACACCCAGAATACAGGCTTCAGATAGTAAATGGGTGACCACCAGGAGAAGTAAGGGGAGTAAGCAGTTGGTGCAGGGTTCCCCTATGGCCATCCCGCTCAGCAACAAGTGTACCCTTTGGATACTGTTGGGGGTGAAAGAACTATCAGGGCACAGCAGCAGCCAGGCCCATGGCACTGTGGCTGGCCTTGAGGCTGAAAAGGGAAGAGTAAAGTCAGGCAGAGTCATACTGATAGGAGACTCAATAGTTGGGAGGCACAAATTGGTAATAACACCTCCACAATAACCATCCACACAAGGCTGTGTGCTTAACCTCCTGCTCTATTTGCTGTATTCCTCTGATTTTGTGGCGAAGTGTAGCTCCAATGTCATATTTAAGTTTGCTGATGACACCATTGCTGTGAACCAAATCAAAGGGGGCAATGAATTGGCACGTAGGAGTGAGAAAACTGCAGTTAGCAGATTCTGTGGCCACGAAAGAGAAGACAGGATGGTGTGTTGCCTCTCAGGCATTGGGGTCCAGGATATATCAGGGCAGCAGCAGAAGACTCCCAAGAGAGGGTGAGCAGCCAGAGGTTGTGGTGCATATTGTTACCAATGACATTGGTAAAAAGGAGGAAGGGGTCCTGTGCAGGGGGCAGGGTTTCAGGTTTCTGGATTATTGGGATCTCTTCTGGGGAAGGTATGACTTGTACAAAAAAGGACGGGTTGCACCTAAACCTGAGGACTTAACCCACTCACTGCCATTTTGCTGTCATTTTTGCCTGTCCTTCCTTACAGTTTTACTACACAATGCATCAACTTGTATACCGATTGCTCCATCCTCAGCTCCCCCTGCCAAATTAGTTCAAACCCTCTCCAGCAGCTCTAGCAAACCTGCCTGCAAGGATATCAGAGTTAAGAAACTACAGAAGTAAAAGTACCCTGATGGGAGTTGTATACAGGCCATTGAACAGGAGCCAGGAATTTGGGATATATATTACAACGGGAGATAGGAAAGGCATCCAATAAGGGGGATGTTGTGATAGTCATGGGGGATTTCAATATCCAGGTAGATTGGGAAAATCAGGTCCCAAGAGGGAAATTGTAGAATGCCTATGAGATGACAGCAGAAAAGCGGTGGCTGGAGTTTCTGGGGGCAATTCAGAAGGCACAGGATAGATACTGGGAGGAGGGAGGGAGGGAGGGAGGGAGGGAGAGAGAGAGAGAGAGAGAGAGAGAGAGAGAGAGAGAGAAGAAAAAAAAGAAAAAAGTGCTGCGCGTGCACAGCCCTCCGGTGAAAAACGATATCGTATCCGTTGAATAGGGGCCGTGGACAATTCTGATTTGATGGAGACGGACGTGAAAGCACAGAGGAACATCTGGAGAAATTTCTGAAACGCCAGTTCGCTGCTGTCGTTACTGCGCGGTCGGGAATCTTCCGGAGGGAAGGCCTCAAAATCCCCAGCTTTGCCTGCTGTTGGTGACCAAGATTGAGGTTGAATCGTTCGGACAGAGATGGCCCTCAGTACTCGGTGTCGGAGAGCCAATCGGAGGCTCGAAGTTTTCGGGTGACTCAGAGACAGACTGTGGTCGGGCATGGCAGGGAGAGTTTTTCTTCCTTCTCCCGTCTGCATGAGATGTGGGACATTTGAGAGACTTTGAACTTTTTACTGTGCTCATGGACTTCTTAATCAAGTAATGGTCTTGTTGCACTGTTGTAACTATATGTTACAATTATGTGGTTTTGTCAGTTTTTTCAGTCTTGGTCTGTCCTGTGTTTTGTGATATCACACCGGAGGAAATATTGTATCGTTTCTTAATGCACGCATTACTAAATGACAATTAAAGAGGACTGCGTGTCTTCAAAATCTAACTTTACAAAGATAAAGAAGTATTCTAAAGGGAGTATGGGGCAACTGTGGCTGACAAGGGGAGTCGAAAACAGCATAAAAAATGTGAGGGCATATAATATAGGAAAAATGGTCGGAAATTGGAGCATTAGGAAGCTTTTAAAAACCAACAGAAGGCAACTATAAAAAACCATGAAGAGATAAAGGATGAAATATCAAAGTAAACTAGCCAATAATATGAAAAGGGATAATAGAGGTTTCTTTTCTGATGTATAAAGAGTAAGAGAGAGGTGACAGTGGATATTGGACCACTGGAAAATGACACTAGAAAGGTAGTAATGAAGATAAAGAAATGGAAGATAGACTTAATAAGTAGTTTGTGTCCATCTTCACTGTGGAAGACCTGCATTATGCCAAAAATTCAAGAGCGATAGTGTTCATGAGTGTAGTTGCTGTTACTAATGAGAAAGTGCTTAGGAATCTGAAAGTTCTGAAAGTAGGTAGGTCACCTGGATGGACTGTACCCAGGGTTCAGAAGAGGTAGCTGAAGAGATTTTGGAGGCATTAGTAATGATCTATGAAGAATCACTAGATTCAGGAATGGTTCCAGAGGACTGGAACATTACAAATGTCAATCCACACTGTAAGAAATGAGAGAGGCAGAAGAAAGTAAATTATGACCAGTTAGCATTACTTAAGTGGTTGGAAGATGTTGGAGCCCATTATTAAGGAGGAGCATTTGGGGTACATGGAGGCACATGATAAAGTAGGCAAAAGTCAGTATGGTTTCCTTAAAGGGAAATCTTACCTGACATATCTGTTAGAATTCTTTGGGGAAATAACAAGCAGGGTAGACAAAGGAAAGTCATTGGATGTTGTTAACTTGAATTTTCACTTGTATGCACCTGGTCAAAGTCCTTGTGAAAATAAGAGTCCGTAGTATTGCAGGAAATAGTCCATAGTATTACACAAAAGATACTAGCATAAATAGAAGATTGGCTAACTGGCAGGAGGCAAAGAGTGGGAATAAATGGGGCTTATTCTTGTTGGCTGCTGGTGACTGGTTGTGTTCTGCCAGGTTCAGTACTGGGACCACTTCTTTTCATGTTATATGTCAATGGTTTGGATGACAGAATTGATAGATTTGTGGCTAAGTTTGTAAATGATTCAAAGCTAGGTGGAGGTTCGGGTAGGGTTGAGGACACAGGGAGCTTGCAGAAGGACTTAGACAGATTGGGAGAATGGGCAAAGAAGTACAGTAGCAGGTGAAATGGAGTGTTTGGAAGTGTATGGTCATGCACTTCTTTCGAAATGAGGAGGAAAGTAAAAAATCAGAGCTGCAAGAGGACTTGCAAGTCCTTGTGCAAGATTCTCTGAAGGATAATTTGCAGGTTGGGTTGAATCAGTGGTGAGGAAGGCAAATGCAAAGTTAGTATTCACTTTGAGAGGACTAGAAGGCCTTTTTGAAAGGCCTTTGAAAGGTGCCACACATGAGGTTACTTAACAAGATAAGAGCCCATGGAATTACGGGAAGGTTACATACGTGGATAGAGTGTTGCCTGATTGGCAGGAAACAGAGAGTGGGAATAAAGGGATCCTATTCTGGTTGGCTGCCGGTTACCAGTGGTGTTCCACAGGGGTCAGTGTTGGGGCCGCTTCTCTTTACGTTGTACATCAACGATTTAGATTATGGAATAGATGGCTTTGTGGTTAAGTTTGCTGATGATATGAAGATAGGTGGAGGGGCCGGTAGTGCTGAGGAAACGGAGAGTCTGCAGAGAGACTTGGATAGATTGGAAGAATGGGCAAAGAAGTGGCAAATTAAATACAATGTTGGAAAGTGTATGGTTATGCACTTTGGCAGAAGAAATAAACGGGCAGACTATTATTTAAATGGGGAGAGAATTCAAACTGCAACGGGACTTGGGAGTCCTCATGCAGGATACCCTTAAGGTTAACCTCCAGGTTGAGTCGGTTGTGAAGAAGGCGAATGCAATGTTGGCATTCATTTCTAGAGGAATAGAGTATAGGAGCAGGGATGTGATGTTGAGGCTCTATAAGACGCTGGTGAGACCTCACTTGGAGTACTGTGGGCAGTTTTGGTCTCCTTATTTAAAAAAGGATGTGCTGATGTTAGAGAGGGTACAGAGAAGATTCACTAGAATGATTCCGGGAATGAGAGGGTTAACATATGAGGAACGTTTGTCCACTCTTGGACTGTATTCCTTGGAGTTTAGACGAATGAGGGGGGGACCTCATAGAAACATTTTGAATGTTGAAAGGCATGGACAGAGTGGATGTGTCAATGTTGTTTCCCATGATGGGGGAGTCTAGTACGAGAGGGCATGACTTAAGGATTGAAGGGTGCCCAGTCAGAACAGAGATGCGAAGGAATTTTTTTAGCCAGAGGGTGGTGAATCTATGGAATTTGTTGCCACAGGCAGCAGTGGAGGCCAAGTCATTGGGTGTATTTAAGGCAGAGATTGATAGGTATCTGAGTAGCCAGGGCATCAAAGGTTATGGTGAGAAGGCGGGGGAGTGGGACTAAATGGGAGAAATGATCAGCTCATGATAAAATGGCGGAGCAGACTCAATGGGCCGAATGGCCGACTTCTGCTCCTTTGTCTTATGGTCTAATATCAGAATCAGAATCATGTTTATTATCACTGGCATGTGACGTGAAATTTGTTAAATTAGCAGCAGCAGTTCAATCCAATACATAATCTAGCAGAGAGAGAGAAAGAGAATAATAATAAATAAAATACAACATAATAAATAAACAAGTAAATCGATTATGTATATTGAATAGATTATTTTTAAAAATGTGCAAAAACAGAAATACTGTATATTAAAAGAAGTGGGGTAGTGTCTAAAACTTCAAAGTCCATTTAGGAATTGGATGGCAGAGGGGAAGAAGCCGTTCCTGAATCGCTGAGTGTGTGCCTTCAGGCCTCTGTACCTCCTACCTGATGGCAACAGTGAGAAAAGGGCATGCCCTGGGTGCTGGAGGTCTTTAATAATGGACGTATATACGAGCAAGGGTGTGATCCTGAGGCTTTAAAAGATGTTGGTCAGAGTACACTTGGAGTATTGGGAGCAGTTTTGGGTCCCTTATCCAAGAAAAGATGTGCTGGTAATGAAGAGGGGCATGAGAATGGTGTTGGGAATGAAATGCATGAGGGGTGTTTGATGGCTCTGGGCCTGTACTCATTGGAGTTTAGAAGAATGATGGGGGAGATCTCGTTGAAACCTATGGTGTATTGAAAGGCCTAGATAGTGTGAATGTGGAGAAAATGTTTCTTGTAGTAGGTGAGTCTAGAACCAGAGAGCACAGCCTCAGAATTGAGGGGCATCCTTTTAGAACAGAGATGAGGAGGAATTTCTTTAGCCAGAGGGCAGTGAACACGGGGAATTCAATGCCACGGACAGCTGTGGAAGCCAAGTCTTTGTTTCGGAGGTTGATAGTTTCTTGATTAGTCAGGGTGTCAAAAGTTATGGGGAGAAGGCAGGAGGATGGGGTTGTGAGGGTTAATATACAGCCATGATGGAGCAGACTCTATGGGCCAAGTGGCCTAATTCTGCGCCTTTGTTGTATGTCATTTATAACTTCGACAAGCTTCTTTAAGTTCATAATGGAGAGCATCCTAATTGGTTGTACCATGACCTGGTTTGGTATGGAAACACCAAAGCCCAGGAATGGGAAAGTCTTAGGAAAGTGGTGGATACAGCTTGGTCCATCACAGGCAAAGGCTTCCCACCCTCGAGCATGTTTACAATGAGTGCAGCCATCATCAAGGAGCCCCACCATTCAGCTAAGCTTCCTCTTCACCGCTGTATGAAGAAGGATGTACAGGAGTCTTGGCTCCCAGAGCAACACTTTCAAGAACATTTATTACCTGCAACCATCAGACTCTTCAACCATGTAGATGATTTCAGTCAGCACAACTCGGGGCTGGTTCCACAACCTACGGACTCCTTTCAAGGGCTCTGAACTCGTGTTCTCAGTATTTTTTTAAATTTGCACTATTTGTCTTTTTGTCTTCTTTTGCACATTAGTTGTTTGTCAGTCTTTGTTTATGTATGGTTTTTTCTAAATAAATTCCATTGTGTTTTTTTATTTTCCTGTAATTGCCTGCAAAAATGTATCTCAGAGTAGCATACGGTGGATATACACACTTTAATAATAAAGTTACTCTGACTTTGCTGGCGCCCTCAGCAGTTGCCTGCTACTTGGCCCTCTGTGCCACCTCAGAGCTAAGATTTAAGATTTCACTTGAGTTGGGGCCAGTTTCATTGATACAGTGTTAGAACCCTTTGGCTCACAATGTCTGCACTGCATTGGACTAATTCACTCCTGCCTATCCATGATCCATACCCCTCCAATCTCTGCATATTTGTGTGTCTGTCTAACAGCTGCTTAAACACCATTGTGTATCTGCTTCCAGGCACCTACCGTTCTCTGAGTTAAAAACTACTTTCCCTCCCCATTTCCTGTAGACTTTCTCCTTCTCAGCTGAAATGTGTGTCCTCTAGTACTTGACACTGCTACCTCAGAAGGATTGATTTGGCTTGTGTCTTGACTTGTAATAAAACAACACCAACATCCCTTGTTAACATTCCAGTTACAGGCAGTTTTACTGTGAAAACTAGTACTGCAAAGATGTATTCACAAATTCAAAACATGGTGTTGTATATATTTCTGAGCTTAGGATCGTAGGATTTTTGGAGGACAGAAGGAGGCTCTTTGAACCTGTGCCAGCTTTGTGTGCGTCGGTACATATAAAGTAAGTGTTTTAAAATAATTTTTATTTTTCTCAGAGACCCACAGCCAGCAGATGCACAGAGCCAGCTTTATCGATAATACAGCCTCACAGTGGGATAATTCAAAGCATGGCTGTTTGTTTCAGTACCATAAAAGTGCTGAAACCCAAGTGTGTGGGGTTCAGCATCTGCAAGTGTCAGTGGAGGTAGTAAAACTTCCATGGAACATTCGTCTAAAGATTGACAACTGGCTTATGTGTGATTGCGCATTCTGTACCTCTTCCTCAAGCCCTGTTGCTGGACAGGAATATTACACACAAAATGTGCTGAAACCTAACTGTAGTGGTTTTCTTTTGTTTCTGTGCTGTTTTGGGAAGAATGTTGCTGGATGTTCTTTAGGTGCTTTATCAGACAAAATGTGATCAGGACCTTCTTTGCTCCAGGGTCTGCACGTTGCTTTTCCCGGCAGCAACCCTTGCTGTCAAAGGACGCTGGTTGGTTTTGCAACCTCATGATTTAGGCAGTAGTAGTCGAGTCTACAAGTAGGACAAAGCCAATAGATAATTAATATTAAGGTTTGAATTTATCCTTTCCACCTCCTCTGGATGAAGAGAATGAATCATGTATGTTCTGCACCAATTTTATGAAATGCTGTATATCTTGGTGTGTGTCGGATATTTCTTCAGGGGTAAGGAGCAGGAACATTCAGTAACTGTGTCCTTGTAACTTTTAGTTTTGTGGTCCACGCTTCTCAACCTGGAGTCCAAGGGCCCCTTGCTTAATAGTATTCGTCCACGGCATAAAGAAGGTTGGGAACCCTGTTTGTAGGAATAGTTTATGAATTTGCAGTCCAAGTGTGGCTTTGTCTTTTAATAGAGATAAACGGAGATGCTGTTTCTTTCTTTCAACATTTCATGTTTCTGTTTAATTTCCCTCCGTTTTTTTGGTCATCAGTAACAAATAAATTGTGATATTTGTTGGCTCGTGATGCAGTTTGTATGTCTTAAAAAAATGATCTTTAAATGTCATTAGATTTTTGTACATGCATTCAATATTTTTTTCCAGATAAGATGCAGGGGACACTGATCCTCCGGAATATCAGCACAGCCATAAATGGCTTATACCAATGTACGGTTACTAACGTAATGGGATCCCACAACTGTGCCATTGACCTCCAGGTTATTGAACGTAAGTACATTGTCAGCACCAACTTTTTGCAGAAAATATAACAGTTTTGTGTTACTGTTTTCCTGTGAGTGCAGAATTCAGTTTGACAAAATTTTCAGTATATTCCATACAGTAACAATGATCAGAATATTTATGCTACTGAAAGGATTGTAAACATTAACTAGCTTGCTATTCAAGTAATTCAACCATATTATAAACCTAGCAAGGAGTTGTAGGCTTTCAACAAAACACTTAAGTTGGCATATTTATCATATAAACCTCCATCTCATCAGTTTAACTAAGCATTTGGCAAACAATTTTCTTCAATAACCCCTGCAATTACTGAGAAAAAATTTTGATACAGAAGAAAACTAAGTATGTTATAAGACTGTAAGACATAGCGGTCTTAAGACATGGACTATAAGACATTGGCCCTTCGAGTCTGCTCCACCATTCAATCATGGCTGATCCTTTTTTCCCCTTCCTCAACCCCATTCCTGGCCTTCTCCCTATAACCTTTGATGCCATGTCCAATCAAAAATCTATCGGTCTCTGCCTTAAATACACCCAAAACCTGGTCTCCACAGCTGCCCGTGGTAACAAATTCAACAAAATTCACCACCCTCTGGCTAAAGAAATTTCTCTGCATCTCTGTTTTAAATGGATGCCCCTCTATCCCGTGACAGTGCCTTCTTGTCCTAGACTCCCCACCAGGGGAAACACCCTTTCCACAACTACTCTCTCTAGGCCTTTCAACATTCAAAACATTTCAATGAGATCCTCCCTCATCCTTCTAAATTCTAGCGAGTGCAAACCCAGAGCCATCAAATGTTCCTTGTATGATAACCCTTTCATTCCCAGCATCACCTTAATGAACCGCCTCTGGACCCTCTTCAATACCAGCACATCTTTTCTTAGACGAGGAGCCTAAAACAGTTCACAGTACTCAAGGTGAGACCTCACCAGTGCCTTATAAAGCCTCAGCATCACATCCTTTCTCTTGTATCCTAGACCTCCTGAAATGAATACTAACATTGTATTTGTCTTCCTCACCACCAAGTCTACCTGCAAATTAACCTTCAGGGAATTCTGCACAAGGTCTCCCAAAGTCCCTTTGCATCTTCAGATTTTTGGATTTTCTCCCTATTTAGAAAATAGTCTGCACATATATTTCTACTACCAAAATGCATGACCATGCATTTTCCAACATGGTATTTCATTTGCCACTTTCTTGCAGATTCTCTTAATCTGTCTATGAATAAAGCTTGTGTCACATTTGAATTCATTTGTACTTGTCCCGCCATCTTCTCATTGCACTGGCCACATCCATCTAAGGAGGTTCACTAAACCCTGGTTTAAATGACCCATTTGCCTTGATATACAGTCATATATAATGGAGTGCCTGTTAAGATTGTGCACTCTGGTAGTGACTTGGAGTTTGAGCCCATAACATAGGAATCAAAAGAGAGAATTGAACCATTTTTTTTCCAAATTCTGTCCCACACTTTTGCACAACTGCCAACCTAAAGAGGTCTAGACATTGCAACTTTTTGCCTTTGTTTTTGCCAACTGTGTAGTCTAATTGCACCTGCCATATTTGTAACTCTTGCAAGTCTTTGGGCTCAAAGGGAAATGACCCTGAAAGGCTTACACCATGTCCTTCCATGAGAACTTGCAGTGCTAATTATCATCTCTGGACCTCCAGCCTCCAACAATGTCACATTGTCCTGGTGTGTGTGTGTGTGTCTGTGTGTGTGTGTGTGTGTGTGTGTGTGTGTGTGTGTGAGTGAGCTGGCTGGTGACTTAGTCTTCATCGGACCCTGTGGTGTGTGGTCCCAGGTTTGAATCCAGCCAGCTCCTGCATGCTTCCCATCCATGCTGGGTTGAGTGTTGAGTTAGCAACTTGGCCTCATAAAAAAAAGCAGACAAAATGCTTAGGAAACAGCAAAGGTTGCCACCTGATGCGCTGTAAGGCGTGAAAATGAACAGTGACGATGTGTGTGGCAGCTTCATTTTTTTTAATGTCTGTGAGGAACTTGGCGATATTGTTTGCCTTCATGAATTCTACTTGTGCTTTTTGAATTTGCTGGCATACTCATTGCCTGTCATCATTACTGCTCTATTTAGAGAACCCTTTGATCTATTTATCTCGCACCAAATTGTGGTCCTGCCACCCCCTCAAGAAGCAACACTCCAAATTCAATAGGTGCATCGTGTCTGCTATGTTGGTATTACGTAAGGAAATAAAGTCATTAAGTCATAAACAGAACGTTCTTTAATCAGGTTGCAGCTCTCAACTACACTTCAAAGTCTGGATACGTGTATGAATCGTGTATGATGCAAACTGGTTTTTAAAAGTAACCTGCACATTTATACTTCTGATAGAATTTACTGTAGAGTGCTCAGGCATGGAAACTACTGAGTGATTTTTTTTTAAAGATGTAAACTTTCCCTCAGGATCATTGGCGATAGACCTGTAGTTGCCCTGACTGTTATCGGTTAAGCTAACAAGAACTGGAGAAGCTGAATCTGGAATCTTTTAGGCATTTCCAGCAAGGCACCTACACCAGTGACTGCAGTAGTTATAGTTCTTAACTAACTCATTTATCTTTTCAGTTCATTTGTATGCTTTGAAATGTACCGCCTCTTTCATTTAAAATTACTGTTTGTTGCCACACATTTGAGATAATCTCAGACAGAAATGAGCAGAACTGGTGAGAAAAGTGTTTGAAGCTTGTGGCTATTATTGTGAAACTGCTCAAAAACAACAGAGGGCAAATATTATACAAAAATTGTTTCATAATTAGCATTTGTTTCTGCCAAGATGGATAGAGCTCTGGTCTATTAGATGTTGTTAACATTATCATGTAAACAACACACTTGGGAATGGATCAAAAAAATTTATGAAATTTACCATTTAAAATTCCTATTTTATAAAGATGTGTTTGTTATTCATTTGTTATCATCTGAGCTGATCTGTAAAAAATATTATTAATGAGGGGACTATTTGGTGACATGTGACAATCCAAGGCAGACTGCTGCAATGAAAGTCACCTCTTTCATGGTTGTTAATGGTCCTAAGTGAAATTAGTTCAGGCATTCACAACTCTATTCTCTAGGGATGCAGGTCCACTGCACAGACCTCCCAGTACTTTGTGGTAATTTACACTAATGAGGCAATCTCACAGAGACATTATAGGCTGGCTAATGTGAGAAATGGAAATGTCATGCTAATATAGTGGTGGTTGGGGGGGGGGTTTGCGGGGGAAGAGAATTCCAGTTAGAGTTCTGCAACAGGCTATGTTTGCAATGCTCTACATAAAATAATATTCCCCCAGTTGTTTCCCACATTTTATACATTGCAGCTTCTAGAAAGTTTGGACTTAGATTTTGCTGTTTAGCCGTTTCGCTAACAGTGAGACATGAAGGTTAGGGCATGCAGATAACTAGGACTTGTTGGCAGACTCCGGAGGCTGGAACTATTTCAGTTTGGATTGTAAGCTCAAAGAATGGCAAACGAGAGGCTAAGCTTTTTAAAAATAAAAATGCTTTATTTTTCAAGTTATGAGTACTTTTAGATATCTTTTAATTTTATTTGTTCTAATTTACTTCATTTTAGTAGTTTGGAAGTGGCAAAGAGACATAATATTAATAAATTATACATTGGGCAAAGATAGGGAGGTGGTTTTGCCAGTTGTCAAAACATCAGCTGGGGTCTTGACTAGAGCAGAGCAGGATCAGCAAATTTCATCCTATTAGTTTTCAATTAAGGCAGAAATAGACTTGGGGTGTGGGGCAATATGTATGTTTTTCACCTTGAACTCTTTTCAGAATAGAGCTACAGGATAAATTATAACCTGGAAATGGAAGCTGCAGCGGTGAAAAGGGGGAAAGTCTTACATTAAAAGTGTTTTTTTTTCCCAGTATAACTCAGTGTTTAATTGAAATGGTTTGTTAGAAATTTGTGGTGTTGCTTCACAATTGGCCTGCATCTATCAGCATCTGTGATGCAAGTTCAGGTCCCAAAACACCTGCAAGAGGGAAGTGTCCCATGTGTAGGCTTGCTACTTCTCCAGAGACCTGTAGTGAATCTCACACCAGCTGTTTAGGAAGCACTGCAAGTTTGGTAGCAAGTTCCCTGCTTGTCCTTGTGTGTGTGTGTGTGTGTGTGTGGGGGGGGGGTGGGGGTAGAAATTGCTTTTACTTGAAGATTATGATCTGGAATTGACTGCCTGTTGGACTCACGTAGTCCCCTCAGATAGGATTTGGGTGGCAATTGAGAGAGTTTAGGGGGAAAAATGAGGGAATGGAATAGATGTGATTGCTGTATCTGGGCCCAAATGATTATTTCCTGTGCTTTATTATTCTCTGATTTTAGGATTCAAGTAGTTTGAAGAGTGTAAGAATTAAAAGAATATTAATTGGAAACAAAGCTAAAATTCAGTGTTTTCAGTGTTTTCCTTTGTTTCAACAGCACAACTTCAGCATGTTGGAATCATAGCTGGAGCTGTGATTACGGGAATCCTGGTGCTTCTGCTCGGCATAATTTTTGTTATTGTCATTCTTTTCTACCGGAGAAGTAAAAACAAGTATGAAGAGGAAGAAATTCCTAATGAGATACGGTCAGTACTTTATGACATTAGAGGTGGTGGAATTTTGGCTTTTTATTGCATTGTTTGTATTCAGGGACATCATTAACTCAGCCAGAAGTAAGTAGAGAAAGAATACCCAGTTATTCTCAGTATGACTGAGGTAAATGCTAACTAACCACTGCACTTGCAGTAGTTCCATCAGGTCTTCAGTATTCAAATAAATAGTATATATGGCCTCAGCTTAATGAAATCTAAAAATGCACCTTTTACAAATGTGACAATCCCTCCATACTAACTAGATTTTGGATTTACTCAAGCCCTCCTTCAGAGCACACTAAGAGCAGCGGGAGCAGTAATGGGTGTTTGCCATGGTTCAGATGGGAATATTCTCACTCCTGAGTCAGTAGGTTTGAGTTCAAGTCACATTTCAGAGATGTGAGTGCAAGATCTAAGGTGGCATTCAGTACAGTACTGATGGAGCGTTGCTTTGTTAGAGATATCAAGGCCATAAGTTAAAAAGAACCAATGGTATGGAGCATTTTCCAGAAGCTTCCTGCTCAACGTTTATCTCTTAAACAAAAGCATCAAAAGAGATTGGTCATTTCAGCATCAATCTCTGTCTCTGTCTGTCTCACTCTCTGGCGCGCTCTCGCTCGCTGCTCTCCCTGACTAAAGATTTTGCCCAGCCTGTTGACTGTTTCCAGCATTCTCTGCTTTTATTACTGATTGTTTTCTTAGTTTTTCTTTTTAGGATCTTGCTGCTTGGGACGTGTCTTCTCAATTTCCTGTTCCACAGTAGTACTTACAAAGTTAAAGCTTTCTGCTTGTTGAGAGATCTTTTTGGATGTCCTGAGGTCATGAAAGGAGCTTTAATAATTATGTTAAAACATTTTGCCATACCTCCCCAACAATCAGCTTAACACCTTTTGCCAAACATGAAAGGCCATATCCTGCTGTTTTTCATTTTCTAGCATATCATTGCAGCAAGATATTTTTGGAGTAAAGCTCCAAGTATTTGTATTATGTCTGTGTTAATCAACAAAAGCCTCAACATTGTGACCCAGCAAAATCTGCTTTGGAAACAGCTGGTATCCTGGGCCAAGTGAGCTAAAGATGCCCAATTTTATGGATTTGGAATAATTATCCTAAACTTCCTGCACAATGCTGGCTGTACACCAGCAGCTAATGAGGTTTGTATACATCTGGCCAGATGATGAGAAATAAAACGCTGCCCATACTTACGACTACAAAGATGAATAAATATTAATTCAGCTTCGCTAAAGCTTCCATTTGAATTTTAAATATTTGCCAACCTGAAGAAAACAGGGGAGATATTGGAAATGAGACAAAAGAAAATGCAATGGGAAATGTAAAAGGCTGCTTGCGACACCTACTTGCCTGTTTGCTGCTGTAGAATGCATGTAGCGTAGAGCGGTCTGTTCAGCACTTCCAAACATTTTCCTTTGAGAGTAGTGACATACACTGCCCTGAGGATGCAATCCACTGTCGGGGACTAAGATAACTGACTTCTGTACGGATTTCCACCAGCTCCTGGTGGACAGCATTCCAAGGCAAGTCAGCAACTTTAAACTCCTCGGTGTTACCATTTCACAGGATCTGTCCTGCGTCCAGCACCTAAATGCCATTATGAAGAAAGCATGGCAGTGCTTCTTCCTCAGAAGTTTGTGAAGATTCACCTTGACTTCTCAAACTTTGACAAACCTCTGCAGATGTGTGGTGCAGAGTATATTGACTGGTTGCATCACGGTCTATTATGGAAACACCAATGCCCTTGACTGGAAAATCCTACAGAAATAGTGGATACAGACCAGTCCATCTCGAGTAAAGCTCTCCCCGCCACTGAACATGTCTACACAGAGCATTGTCACAGGAAAGCACTGTCCATCATCAAGGACCCACCATCCAGATGGAAATATCCTCACTCCTGAGTCAGTAGGTTTGAGTTCAAGCCACGTTTCAGAGATGTCAGCACAAAATCTAATCTGGCATTCCGTACAGTATTGATGGGGCGTTGCTCTCGCGGCTGCTATCGGGAAGAAGGTATAGTGTCCTCAGGACCTACGCTATCAGGTTCAGCAACAGTTATTACCCCTCAACCATCAGGATCTTGAATCAGTGGGGACTGCTTCACTCACCCCAACACTGAACTGTTTTCGCGATCTATGGACTCACTTTCAAGGACTCTTCATCTCATGTTCTTGATATTTATTACTTTTTTAATTATTATTTTTCTTTTGTATTTTGTCTTTGCACATTGGTTGTTTGTCCATCCTGTTGAATGCAGTCTTTCACTTATTCTATTGTGTTTCTTGGATTTACTGTGTATGTCCGCAAGAAAATTAATCCCAGGGTTGTATGTGGTGGCACGTATGTGCTTTGATAATAAATTTACTTTTGACTTTGAACAATTATCTTCAGTTTCATCAGTGACTTTCCCTCCTTCATAAGGTCAGGTGAGAATGCTCACTGATGTTCACCATATTTGCTTCAGTGTGTAACTCTTCAGGTACTGATGCAGCATGTGCCATCAGTCAAGAAGTTCTGGTGAATTCCCAGCCTTAATGCGGTAGGTGTCAGGTAGCATCTGTGTCACACCAGTCAATTACCGTTTCCAGCAGGAGTTTAACTACATTTTCATTCTATTTCCATTTGTTTATGATTCATGATTTATTGGCAAGTTTTTCTAACCATTGCTAAATCTCCAAACTTCTTTATCCTAAGGAAGGGAATTTTAAGGGGAGCACCACTACTAACGCCATGTTTGCAGGAGCAGCATACTCAGTTGGGAGTTTCAGTAACTTCTCACTCCTTGCAAATATGTAACCCAGGAGTGTGAAATACCTCTAACACAAAATCAATGCCAGCAGAAATTAGGTAGTCACTTGATGATCATCCCAAATATTACCTTAAATGATCACCTTAAATATTTGTTTTCGCCACCATGAGTGAAATATTGCAATTTGTATCATTCATGATATGCACTCCTAAGGAGGCTTCTGTGACAGAAGTTCCCAAAACACATAGCCCAGGGGGAGCAGCTGCATTGGAATTTGCCTCTCACCAATTCTACAGGTGATTGACACTGCTGGTGTTAGTCTGTTGATAGCCTGGAAGATTCCAGTGATTCAGAAAAAAAACTTATTGTGAGAGCTTCGGTGAAAAAACAGATTTGCTTCAGATGTATGCTGGACATGAGGATGACCCTTTATCCATTTTTTAAAAAGGCAATCAGTGCCTTACACAATGCTTCTTGTGTTCTATCTCTAACCCTAATTTTCTCATTAAAAATAAACCTTTGTACCTGTTTCCATTTATTTTTACAGCCTTGCTGACTTGAGGCTCAACTTTTGGTAATTGCTAGGTTTGGGAATTTATTCCAAGATAATTTTGTCCCTCTACACACTAGAATTGAGCCATCAAAGTATTGATTGCTTTTCCTCTCACTAAAATGTGTTTCCTTGCATTTAGCTTAAATCAGGGGTTCCCAACCTGGGACCCACAGAACCCTCGGTTATTGGTAAGGGTCTATGGCATAAAAAAGTTTGGGAACCCCAAGCTTAAAAGATGACAAATGTAATTGCTACAATCTTCAGAATAAAAATTATCAAAGGCATTGGTTCTAATTTTCCACTTAAGTATTAGTGATAGCAAAAAGTTTAAACAAAAGATTCAGTGTTGCCTTGTGATTGGCATCAGGTAAGTTACTCCAAAATTTGTTTCCTATTGGATTGTGCAGATGAAAATGTATTGAAATACACACTTTCATTTCCATTTCTATTGTGCAGAGCACCTGATTTATTGAGTTAAATGAATAAATATTATTTTCATTTTGAAGCATAGAGCAGTTACATTTGTCATCCTTTAAGCTAAACTCTTGTGCCTTAATTATTATTCTAAAAATGTACATTTGCATGAGAATTGATGGACTATGGACAAAATGGATGATGTGTTCCTTTTTTTTTCATGGGATGTCTGATCAGATGTATAGTCAGTTTCTATTTGGTAAATTAAACAAACAAGATTTATTTTGAAAAGTCATCTTTGAAATGCAAGGTTAAACTGCTTAAAATATTTTCAATGATGAGCTTCAATGCAGTTTAGAGTACCGGGGGGATGGGTTTGATTTGCACACTAACTGTGTTTTTAGGCACTGAACCATTGGTGGTGTTCCCTGTGTATTCTTTCCACTCCCGCCCAGGTTACAGGCTTCACTGATGAGCATTTATTACCCATTCCTGGTAACCTTTGAGAAGGTGATGTTGAAGGGTGTACTTTGACCCAGTGCAACATTTTCTAGTAGCCACTGTTGAAGGCATGGCAGTATTTTACCTAGTAGGGATTGTATGTGATTTGGAGGTGACCTTGAAGGTAGTGTCGCTTTGAAAGTAACTTCATAAATATCTGATTGTCGAGTAGATACAAATGGATGATCAGAAGATTTTGCTTTCACAACTTGTTTGAAAGTAGGCCAGACTGTTGGTGCTGAATCCACTTTGATTTCCAAGTTGCTAGGCAACTCTGCAGAAGATATTAGCGTAATTTACTTCAAGGTCTATTCTAAATCTGCAGATTAGGAACTTAAGGTTTTTAGTTTTATTGAAACATTAATTTATTTTGTAAAACAATGATCTTTTAATTGGAATTAATTTTAATATGGATGAATTATGTCGCTATTTCTAATCATAAATAAAAGCACAGTTGTTGTGTGTGTAGTTGTATTCCCCTTGATAATATATTTTATATGCTGTGTTAGTTTCACAATGATACTATGAAGAAGGTTAACCGTCTCTGTATGGGCGTTTCTACTGATCGATTTCTACCTGCAGCACAAACAAAATATATTGAACACCAGTGACACATTAGGAAAATTATTTTTGCTGCTCTTGCAAAAAGTGTAGTAGAATAGGAGTGCAATTTGCAGTACTGGATTTGAAGATTGTTGTAATTTCCAGCACAGAATAAATGCAATGATCTATTTAGTGTATTAATTTTTAAGTGCAGCTGACCAATAGGTTTAACATTTTTAATTTGTCAAATGATCATTATCATTGTATTATTTCTTTACATAAAATGAAGTTGGATGAGATTCAGGAGATGGCTCATGGTCACCTGTTTATGTTTTTAATCCATATTTTTTTCTTCAGGGAAGATGACATCCCACCATCATCATCCATCAAAGGCTTCCATCCGGATGGTTCCTCTGAAAATGATACCCTTGCTTCAGCAAACACATACAGTGCCCACTACTGGCAAAGAAAAAATCCCACCTATGAGTCAAATATGTTTAATCGATATAATGGTCACATGCACCACTCCATTACTATGTCATCTGGTCAACCACAGAGTCGTCCACTGTACATGAATGGAAGCCACCACACCATACCAAAGACAGCAGTCATTACCACAAGTTCATCTCCGTCTTCACAAAACTTAGCAAGGTACAATGACTCACTTGGTCGTAAAACACCTCCACTGCTCCCGCACTCCTATACTGTGAGTCATGCAAATCTTCAGCGAATGGGTGGCATACCGGTCATGATACCTGCACAGAATAGGGCAGGATCACTGGTGTAAATAACAACATTTCACAGATAGAAGACATTACCTGTGAGCTAAGCCTCAATTATAAACTGATCTTTTTCATGTATAAAGGTATAACATGCCCTTTCTTACCAGGTATCTGATGAACAAGATATTCCTATAAAAGCAAAGCTATTTCATGCCTGAGTTTGATTTAAATACAACTGTGTTTTGTCTTAAATTAATCTTACTTTGAAGTCTTACTTTGAAAAAGTCTTAGATTGACATTGACACATCATCATAAGGTTCAAAGAAAAAAATGGGAGTACCCATTTTTTTTCCCAAAAAGAACAAAATATGTGTTTGAAATTGAAGATGAACAATCCAGGTTTGTGATTGGACTGCATCAGCTCTACAACCTGTGAAAGATTTAATCAAAGCTTGGAAAATGATTGCTTCCTTCTGAGAAATGAAGATTCCTGGTGGAATTTTACCAAAAATATCTCAAAGCATGAATGCCTCACTTTACTTGCTCTTGGAAACCTGTAAATACATCAGCAAAATAAGAAATAGACTAGTTCTGGAAAGCTAACGACTCATTTCCAAAGTTTAGTCAATTATGTTAAGTGCATGAAATGGCCTGCATGTTGTAGAAGATAATAACTTCATCGACAGAATGTAATTTTGGAACAATATAGGTTTCTTTGAAAAAGATTTGATGTTTTTTCATCTTCTAATGTGGATACACTATATTGTGCAATGTATTGGTTTTGTTGAAGTGTTCATGTGACAGTGATTCTCAAGAATAACAGTGACAAGCCTGGCCATGAGAAGACTAGACTGCTGTGGTGATATGTGGAAGAAGATGTTTGAAAATGGAATGAAAACACTGAATGATAGCACTAATTGATACCACACCTGGACTGAGCATGCATACGTCTTAATTGTTCTGTGGAACAATAAACCAGTGACTTAAACTAGTTTTCTATAATGGCAATAATGATGATGATGGTCGTGGTAATCAATGTAGATATAGAATGACTAAAGTTTATTCTTTTGTATTTTGTTAGGACTTCGGAAAAAACACACTGAAGAAATATTCCTTTGGTCCCTGCCATTATTAGGGGATTAGGTTATACTTGTGTTGGAATACTTACATACGTTTACATTTTTTTTATTAGTGACTATGACCATTGTGCATCAGGTTGAACTCAAGTGTGATAAATATTCCAGGTTTTTGCCATTGATATTGCAGAGCTATGGTCAGTCAGTAGAGGACTGTCATTTATATCCTTGTGAAGAGAGAGATCGAGGAGCGACATTAGATCTATTTCAGCACTTTCCTTTCCATCCCTGTACTGAACTGGGAATGAGGACTGACTTCAACTAAGTAAGCATCAATATAAAGTGGTTGACTACTGTACCATGAGGACATTGGAAATTATTAAAGTATTGCATCCTCCTGTGTTTTGTAAATACTGTAGATCGCTAATGAAATGGTGCCAAAACACCTCCAAACATTACTAAACATGCCAGCTTGTCAACAAATCAAAGGATCTGGGTTTTGCATTCATGTTTAAGATTGAAAGTCAGTTCTCCTTGAATAGCCCAAGGAGATTAGATTACAAGTAAACCCAGGGCCATTGTGATAAGACTGCTGGTCAGTGAAAATTAATTCCAGGCAGAAAACACCACTAATTTTCCACTGTTTGCACTTGAATTAATCTTTTTAAAAATCCAGATTCAGCAGTTTATGGTCTTTTTGGTTCCTGTGCACTTGTCTAACTCTGTCATTTACAATAAAAGTCAAATTAGTATTGTAACATGTTGGTATTTTGGATTTTTCACTTTCCATTAATGAAATATGTTTATCAGCTTTGGAGAAAAAAAAACTGTATTGAAGGAAAATGACAAAAGAAACAGTTATTTTTAACTCAACACTGGAGGATAAGGAGGATTAAAAGCACAGTTATCCTGCACAGTTGCTTGGTCTATTTTTGATTGCTCATTTCTAAATCTTTAATGTACTTGTGTGAATTGGCCAACAGTGGAATGCTGGCAACAACATTAAGATGAATAACATGTAATGTATAGATTAAACTAATACTGTGCCCTTAAGCAGATCCTTCAGGATAACCATTTAATGCTGATTTGATTGGTTATTCTTCACTGGAGGTATCCTGCTCTCTATTACTTCATAAAAATCAATTAACAACAACTTATTTCCATCAAATCAGAAATAAATTCGAAGTAGAGAATTTTAGGCTTTTCACCCAGTGATGATAAAGAAAGAGCAATATATTTTCAAGGCAGTTTGATTGTGACTCAGGGTATTGGTGTTACCAAATATCCGTTGCTACTGTTTTCGCAGATTGTAATTGTCTATGGTTTGAGCTAGGAAGAGAAGTTTTGACTTATACAGCTTGTAGATTGATCCATGTTGGATTGGCAATGGAGAGAGGGGATATTTTAAGTTGTGGATGGGTTTTCAGTTCTGCATGTTGCTTTTCCTAGTAAGTTGTAAGCTTTGGCCAATTTCATCCTTGTAAATGGAGACTACTCTGCCACGTTCCAAACTGGAGTATCTTTGATGCTTTGAGATGTCAGGATCAGGTTCATTTGTCCTGGTTTAACTAGTCTCTGACCTGCTGTTGTATCCACAGTATTTAATTGAAGGTTCCTGTAGGTTAATGGTTAATAGTGATTTGCAATGTGTTGGTGTGTGATTTAACTATAATAGCCAGGTCCAACAAAAGTTGTGATCTTGTGAAAATTGTCGTTTTTACAATACAAAACCTCCTTGTGTATTTGTTGATACTTCCTCTGTTCTGGAAATGGTAGAAAGGCTTTAGTGGTGATGTGAAGGAGAAGCCGGTTCATCAGCTGATGGTGGGGACAGTGGTTAGTGTGGGTGCTGCCTGCAGTGTGTTTGGGGCCAGCCCCCATTCCAAAGGCCTCTCCCCACTACCCAGTGATGCCTCTGGATGCATCCAGATTTTGTGTTCTCAATGTTGTAACTGGTTCAAATAGACAAATGGGTTTGGGTTGGAGAAGTAAGCTAGACCAGCATTTATGTACTGCTTTATTTCAACAGATAAAATACAGATTAAAAAAAAAATGTGTGAAGTTTGTTGGTATAGACATTGGTAAGTTTGTTGGCGAAGACATATCTGCAGTGTGGGCAGGGACCCCTACTTGGCTTCTGATCTCAAGACCTTGTTTTTGTTGCCCTCCTGGTATTTCATGCAACGTACCCTCTAATTGTTTTTTTCACAGCTGCACGGACCAAACAAATATTGCTCTGAGCAGGAAATTTATACACAGCCTGAAAACTGCATGGCACCTTAAATGATTTTTTTTTTGTAATGTGCATACTATGAATATTTAAAATGAAAGTTGAAAAATCACTTACTTTTGATTTTATTAATTGAAGAGTATAATGAAATACAGTAGAACAAAGAAAATCTTTCGTATTTTGTAAGCTTTTTCTAGTCTGTCTTTATTACAAATCCATTGTCTATAAACACTGACTAGATTAATTTTACATTCAGATGAAAGATGCATCTAAATCCTCATTAGATTGTCCAAATGTTCCACCTCTGGTCTGTTTCTGGGTTTACATTGACTGAATTCGAAGACTGAATCCATATTCACAGTCAACACTAGAAGCTTGAAATGCTCCAACGATGTCAACAAGAATTCTTCAAATACTTTGTTTCAAAACACATAGTTCAACATATCAGTGAATGTCTTAATTGAATGAGTCTTAACTTTCTCAGAAGCGACAAATTTGAAATCACAGGTATTGCTGCAATATTTTTGAGGCGACACTTTTGTCGTAATTCGTAATAGTAGCTGGGTATTTTTTTTGTCAGTCATACAGCATTCTCTTTTCCGATTTCAAAATTAGTTGCATTTGCAATAACAACAGGGTCAAAAACTTGCCATTCTCTTAACTCATCATCTAGAAATCTATTATCCAAGGGATTACACACATATTGATTGAATTGAACGTTAACCCCAGTATCGACATCAGAACTTGTAGATGCAAGCAGATCTTTCACTTTGACACATTTCATGAAGTTTTTCTAGTCTGACTTTATTACAAATCTTGGTATCGCCAAGATACTGTGAATGTAATTTGTTACATTGTTGCTTTTGCACACTGTAGTACTTCAATTGCATTCAAACAACTTTTTTGAAGGAATTTACAAAGAGATGCAAGATCTTCTAAAAATCGCTAAGGACAGTTAGTGTTACTCAATATTGTGGATTGGTCAACATCTTCAGGCAGTGGATGCTGACTACATTCATTAACTTGCTCTCTGCAATACTGGATCAAGACTTATAAAAATTATATTAACATTATATAAAGGAAAAATCAGTTGTGCGACAACAAAGGCCACATGCTGGGGAGCATTTCAGTTACTTCGTGGCCGTGCATCCATGCAGTTTAGAGGGAACAGTGATTTAATGCCTGGAACACCACTAAAATTCTTAAATGAGATAAGCTTACACTGATATATGAGGATACTCATTCTAATGAAAGTGCTCAAAAGTGCCCTGAGTATAACATCAGTCATAATATCAATACTACAGTGCATGAAGCAAAAGTTGCTTTTGGCACTTCAGAACCATTCAATGAGATGTGAATGTCGTATTGCAATCATAACACAATGTAATAGGATGGATCTACAGCTATGCTCCTGAGGGATTTTGTTTTCTTCATCATGATACCCCAGCGCATGACACATTTTGAAATGCTGCATAGTGTGCTAACATTTTTTGGTACATTGCAAGAGTTATCAGAAATCTTGTTGTATAAATCACTGTTGCAGAACAGTACTCTCTTAATTATTGTCATTTGGGAATGGATAGGTAATTGTAATGTAATAATTTCATACTGATGCAGTTTGCTAAGAATTACTTGAATTTTGATGTATCTGATTAAATCCTGAATTAATTTACCAAATTAATTCTAGATGTGATTTTGTTTTATATTGAAAGACAAGGTCAACGCCAGGAATCAGGATACATACCACCAAAGTTGATAAGACAAAGAAATAAAATAGGAAGTACTTGCCAGCAATAGGTTTCTTCAAAAGCAGTATTAAGCACTCTGGAAGTCTAGGGGTGCCTGAAACGTCGACTGTACCTCTTCCTAGAGAGGCTGTCTGGCCTGCTGCGTTCACCAGCAACTTTGATTTGTGTTGCGTGTATATAGATGTTGTTAGTATGATGCCGTTAGTGTGATGTTGTTAGAAATGATAGAGAGAAGGGAGTCCAGGCCACCCTGAAATTAATGGGGGAGTGGCAGAATAAATTCAAAGCAATTATCAATGGTACAGAGAGAAAAATTGTAATAGGACACTGGGTACCTGTTTCCAGCTTTGTTGGAAGACTATATTCTAAACGTTCTAAAGCTCTAGAGATATAAAAGGCGATGCTAGTTGATTTGCAAAAGTACTAAATAATTGTAAAGGTTTGCAACATAAGCAATGATATGATTGATTATGGACCAAGCCAGAATCTGCAGAAACAGTGTTTCCTATGTTCATAAGTTGTCAACTGCTGAATAAAGAGGTAGGTTATATATTGTAGTTTGGCAAGTCTGATCAATTAGAGGGAGGGTAATTTGATATAAAAAATAAAGAGCTGAATTGGAAGGAAGAGAAACTGAAGAAATGCTGAGCAACACACACAAAATGCTGGAGAAAATCCATGGAGAGGAATAAATAGTTGGCATTTCAGCCCAAGAGCCTTCATTAGGACTCTTTAAGAGATGCTACAGAGTTACAGGGAAACTCAGAGGCACACTGTTTCCTCTCTGCATTCTGTCAGTTGTTCACATGGGCATTGTGTCTATCTGAAGTGAAGGAGTCCTTATTCAATCCAGAGGAAAAGATTGAGATAAACCTGGTGGAAGTTAAAACTTCATTGTACTGCTCTCGTTACCTGTGAAGTAGGAAGTACGTGATGCAGCAGTAAGCCAAACTCCACTCAATTGAACGCGGGTGTCAGGAAATAGTGTCCAAGCTCTGGGTGCTCTATTTGGGCAGCACGCACACAAACAATTGAGTAAGAGTAAAACTGCAAAGGGACCTGAAAAATAGCATGTAAGTACTTAATGCAGCAATCTTATGACAATTAAGATGCACTTTTATAAGAAATTAGGAATATATGAAGATAGGCAAGTATGTAAAATATCCAAACATTACACACAAAATGGATAAACAAAGTTTTAAAGTATGTGAGAAGATTAATACCACGTAAACATTCATTAAATTACCAAGGCTGGTCGAACACTATACCGACAATCGAGAATAAACTTTTAAGTAATATTAACACAAAATATTGCTCAGATAGCGTTCTCCTTTATAAACAGAACAAACACTGAGAGATGGTGATTTACAATGGCACAAACAAAGAAAAGACAAAGCAGAATTGTGTAAATCTTTTCAGAAGTGTTGCTTCCTCAGAAATTTTTTGTGACTATGATAGACTGCTTGAAGTTGAACACAAATATAACTTCAGACAACTTGTATCTTGTAGGGATTTGGAGAAACAAGAAATTAGCTTTTATTGAATATAATTTGTTTGTGCATAATGGTGCTGAAGCATTGCAACAGTTCAACAATGCTAAAAACGTTTTATTGATTATTTCCATTTGTACTTGGGGTCTGAGGCCTCTCACATGTGTCCAATAATAATCAGCCAGCATTAATGGATTCCAGTTGCCCTGATACAGTTTCTCCGTGATGGCAATGTCATGGTGCACAGGGAAGAAGTCTAAATGGGAATGCAGAAAATGCATTTTTAGTAACATGGCGCACTTCATGGTTTTGTATGCTTGAAATGTATTGTCAACCACCTGCATGTAGTTTAGTGCTCTGTAGTTGCCAAGAATATTTTCAACAGCATCCTCCATGTGCTTTTCTCCAGTGCCACTTAGAAGGTCTTTGAATTGCCCGTCAATGATGACCTGCTTGATTTGTGGACCAACAAAAATGCCTTCCTTAATCTTGGCATCAATTATTCTGGGAAACATCTGTCTCAAATATCAAAATTCTTCATGTAAATGTTTGTGCCTGGTGACAGCAGATTTCATCCTTGAAGTCTTGAACCCAGTTATTCTACTTTTATCTTTGACAAAACCAAGTCTCAGATCAGGTCATGCAACTCAGATTTAGCTATTGGATGAGGCTCACTCGACATAAAAGGTTCAAAATCTGTATCCGTATCAGTGTCATTTTCCATTCCTAGTTTGTTTCATGACATCTTTGCCTCCTCTCGACTCCATGTCTGGTGGCTTCACTACTAGAAGACTATCGTCATGCAGCACAGGCCTCAAGGCTGAAGGGAGATTGAGTTATTCAGTGGATTTCTTGTTTATAGCAGAGAAACCAGACACACCGATCAGACAGAAGTAGTGGTCTGTCACATGAAGCTTCTGCTCTCACCATATCATCGGGACTGTAAACGTATTGATTTCCGAGTACCTCTGAGCCAAGCTGTAAGATCAACAGCACATGTTGCACAACAAATGTGAGGAGCCTAGGCTCTGTCTTGGTCGCCAATTTTACACCTAAAGTAAAGCTCATAGGCTTTCTTAATAAGAAGAGTCGTGCACCACCTTTTTAGATTTAAGCGTATACTTGCCACAAATATAACAGGAAGTATCGCGGCTGTTGCAACAGTGGTGAGACATTTTGCTATCTCGAATACTCCTGAAAGTACAATTACTGTATTGTAATGAGTGCACACAATATGCTAAGTGTGTAGAGCATACACATCAACGTGATTGCAAACTGATATACATACATATAAATGCAATGCATAGAACGTTGTGTGAGTGATACTTTTGTAGGCTTTCTAAACCTGACCTGCCATGCAGCATCCGCCCTGCCTGAGCATGCCTGGGTAAGATAGACAACTTTTTAGCTTACATTGTGGGCAACTTTTTAATTGACTCGAATTACAAATTGAAATTACAAGTATAGGCAATTTCAGAAAAATGGTGCATGATAGGGAAATTTCATGGTGATGTTCATAATCCATAAGATGCATCCAAAAGTATTCAGGAAGAAAAATCTTTGTTGTCCAGTGAAGTCAGCAGGGCTACATTTCAAAGGAAAAATCTGAACGTTAATATTGGTCTAATCACAAACAAGAGAAAATCTACAGATGCTGGAAATCCAAGCAGCACACACAAAATGCTGGAGGAACTCAGCAGGCCAAGCAAGTGGAATAAGTGCCACACCTGCCCTTACACCTCCTCCCTCACTACCATTCAGGGCCCCAAGCAGTCCTTCCAGGTGAGGCAACACTTCGCCTGTGAATCTGTGGGGGTCATCTACTGCATCCAATGCTCCCGTTGTGGCCTCCTGTATATCAGTGAGACCCGAGATAGATTGGCTGACCACCTACGTTCTTCCTGCCAGAAAAAGAAGGATCTTCTGGTGGCCACCCATTTTGTCGACTTCCCAATCCCATTCAAAAAGGTTAGTCCATGGCCTCCTCTACTGCAGCAATGAGGCCAGACTCAGGTTGGAGGAACAACATCTTGTTTTCCACCAGGGAAGCCTCCAACCTGATGGCAGGAACATCGAATTCTTGAATTTCAGGTAATTGCTCCCACCCCCCTTCATCATTCCCCATTTCCAATTCCCTCTCTCACCTTATGTCCTTACCTGCCCATCACCTTCCTCTGGTGCTCCTCCCCCTTCCCTGTCTTTCATGGCCTTCTGCCCTCTCCTATCTCCAGCCATTTCTCTCTCTCTCTCTCTCTCTCCAATCAACTTCTCCAATCAATGATGAGACGAGGGAATTAAATGCAGCATCTCCAAGTTTGCAGATGACACAAAGCTAGGCGGCAGTGTTAGCTGTGAGGAGGGTGCTAAGAGGATGCAGGGTGACTTGGGTAGGTTAGGTGAGTGGGCAAATTCATGGCAGATGCAATTTAATGTGGATAAATGTGAGGTTATCCACTTTGGTGGCAAGAACAGGAAAACAGATTATTATCTGAATGGTGGCCGATTAGGAAAAGGGGAGGTGCAACGAGACCTGGGTGTCATTGTACACCAGTCATTGAAAGTGGGCATGCAGGTACAGCAGGCGGTGAAAAAGGCGAATGGTATGCTGGCATTCATAGCAAGAGGATTCGAGTACAGGAGTAGGGAGGTCCTATTGCAGTTGTACAAGGCCTTGGTGAGACCACACCTAGAATATTGTGTGCAGATTTGGTCCCCTAATCTGAGGAAAGATATTCTTGCCATAGAGGGAGTACAAAGAAGGTTGACCAGATTGATTCCTGGGATGGCAGGACTTTCATACGATGAAAGGCCGGATCGGCTAAGCTTATACTCTCTGGAATTTAGAAGATTGAGGGGGGATCTTACTGAAACGTATAAAATTCTAAAGGGATTGGACAGGCTAGATGTAGGAAGATTGTTCCCGATGTTGGGGAAGTCCAGAACGAGGGGTCACGGTTTGAGGATAAAGGGGAAGCCTTTTAGGACCGTGATGAGGAAAAACTTCTTCACACAGAGAGTGGTGAATCTGTGGAATTCTCTGCCACAGGAAACAGTTGAGGCCAGTTCATTGCCTATATTTAAGAGGGAGTTAGATATGGCCCTTGTGGCTAAAGGGATCGGGGGTATGGAGAGAAGGCAGGTACAGGGTTGTGAATTGGATGATCAGCCATGATCATACTGAATGGCGGTGCAGGCTCGAAGAGCCGAATGGCCTACTCCTGCACCTATTTTCTATGTTTCCCAGCTCTTTACTTCACCCCTTCCCCTCTGGTCTTCCCAATGTTAAAAATGCCCGACTTGTGTACAGCAAAAAAGCATTTGCGAGACCGGTGGGATGAATTTGCCTGATGCTGCCAGGCGGCAAGTATCTTCAATCACGTGGCAACTCAGGTTGCAGCAATATCTGAATGATTAAAAGTCCTAGTTAAACTATGTGCTGCCTTTGGTTAGCCTATACTTTTGTAGGAAAATATATAGCCAGGTGGCTGTATTTCTGACTTGTGTACTGTTCAGATTACAAGCAGAACCCTGTCGTAACCTGGGGCGGATCTGTATTATTCAAAATAATTTTACCAGTGGAAACCAGTCAATGATAGTTCCTTATTATAATCTTATAACAAGAGGACAACTTAAGCCAAAAAGGGGACATTTTCCTCTGAGTGTAGCAAGTTTCCCATTTGGTTAAGAATGTAAAAATATTGCAAGTAAACAGCTTTAACAAGGCAGCAGGAAGTGTATTTGTTGGAGAGAAAGGGATGCAGACACTCAGACTACATACTTCTATCATTTCCTTACAGTAGATAGCAGAAACTAATATTCAAGAGATCAGATTGTTGCAGGACTGATGACCCATGTTGAATAGGCAAGATTTTATGAAGGACAACTAGGTATTTGAAGGAAGATACAAGACCAGATCTGATTGAAAGGATACAGTGGGGTGCAGTCTAGGTGCACAATATCATTTCCCTATACTAACACAGAAGAAGGATTAAAGGTGTAAAAGCAGCAGGCAAGCTATCTTAAAAACAAGGCAACACTTGGATGCTCGCAAGTGATAACAGTTCAGTGCTCTGGAAGTAGTCAAAGGTTCGCAGATTAATTTGTTGCAGGTTAGTCTGAAAGGTGCTGATATAAACTGATTTGAAGTGTCCACCACTGAGAAGGGAATAACAACATCATAGGCTCTGGCTCATTCTCAGCAGGAACATCAACTGTGAAATTGTTGCTATGTTCTCAATTCATAGTCAAGATCTTGCATTTTATGCTCCTAGTGGACAAGGTGGCACACAAGCAGTATCAGATGGAAACATTTGTGTCATGGCACAAGATTTGGGAATAGAGACAATACAGCAAAACTGTTAGTGAAGTGCAGAAAATATTAGTGAACAATCCTGATTGATTTTGAGTTGTTTGAGGCTATTCAGGATTATAAAAAAGCTTGAAAATACTGGTTTTATCAATAAAAAGTTATAAACAGGGGGACATAATTTCACCGTCTGGATTTTCATCAGTTTAATCTGAAAGAATGTAAGATTCCAGTGTTACACTGATGACATTATTGTTACTTCCAGCTCTTTTGATTCTTTCATGTGCTTTCTGCTGCACAACATTGGATGAGAGTATCATCTATCTTCCGATATAAATTAATCCTGAATCCATTGGAAATCTTCACATAAATAATCCTAAATAGATTTTGTAGCCCCATCAAAATCTCAATAATATTTTGAAGTACTAATATCCAAAATTTAACCTGCACCCTCATTTGCAGTTTATTTTCTCTGTAAAATCTGAATGAACAGCTTTAATTTTTCAGCACAGAGTTGAAGTGATCTGGGATGTAGATATGGTTTTAATTGCAGTCATTGGTATTCCTTCACTTTCTTTCCTTGGTGATTTTCTTGAAGATCGATGTCATAGATAATTATTAAAAGGAACCTGCGAAAATAAGAACAATAGTCCTGTAGTTTACACTCGGCCAAATAACATCTCTGAAAGGAACTGGGAACAATATCTGCTGAGAAAGAAAGTGATTGAGGGTTATAAAGATACTGACTAGGTTTTTCTAATTCCACCCACATTATCTTTAGATATTTCATCTGTTCACGCTAATAGTTGGAAAATTATGGATTGACAAGCAATGAGGTGGAAAGTCTTAGCTATTAGCTTCACTGCTTCAATTTATTTCAATGTGCGTAGGCAAATTACTCCTTTTACTAAAAGGTTACAGGTGGCAATGTGGAGAAATCCAGAGAACTCACAATGGGTGGTGTGGACATTGATATGGATTTAGAAATAATAGTATACAGTATACCATGAACACCAATTGTTATCACTGCTGCCAAGTCACAAAGGAAGCAATGTTGCTTAATCTAAACCAGAAAAGTTGGTAATGGGACAATAGTAGGACATAATTGAGTGAAGGCATGTGTCAGATATAGGCAGCTGGTATCATGAGTCTTTTAAGTTTTAGGGATATAAGGGTATATGTACTTAAGATGGAAAACAGGAGAGTTAAAGGAGGACATGAGATACCCTTGGCAGATAAAATAGAAGCCTGAGAGGTTCTGTAAGTATGTTAAGAGCAAAAGTGTAACTAGGGAAAAAATAGATTCCTCTTAAGGGTCAGTGTGGATTCATGGGAGATAGGTGAAGTCATACTTGAACCACATCTGCGTTTAAGTACCACCTACAAATTTGCTGATGATACAACCATTATACAGGAGTGAGATATGCCAACTAGTGGAGTGGTGCTGCAGCAACAACCTGACACTCAACATCAGTCAGACGAAAAAACTGATTGTGGACTTCAGGAAGGGTAAGATGAAGGAGCACATACCAATCCTCATAGAGGGATCAGAAGTGGAGAGAATGAGTAGTTTCAAGTTCCTGGGTGTCAAGATCTCTGAGGATCTAACCTGGTCCCAACAGATCAATGTAGTCATAAAGAAGGCAAAACAGCGACTATATTAGGAGTTCGAGGAGATTTGGCATGTCAGCAAATACACTCAAAAATTTCTATAGTTGTACTGCGGAGAGCATTCTGACAGGCTGCATCACTGTCTGGTATGAGGGGCTACTGCACAGGACCGAAAGAAGCTGCAGAATGTTGTAAATCTAGTCAGCTCCATCTTGGGCACTAGCCTACAAAGTACCCAGGACATCTTTAGGGAGCGATGTTTCAGAAAGGCATCGTCCATTATTAAGGATCTCCAGCACCCAGGATATGCCCTTTTCTCACTGTTACCATCAGGTAGGAGATACAGAAGTCTGAAGGCACACACTCAACAATTCAGGACCAGCTTCTTCCCCTCTGCCATCCGATTCCTAAAGGGACATTGAAGCTTTGGACACTACCTCACTGTTTTTTAAAAAAGGTGTTTCTGTTTTAGCACATTTAAAAAAATCTATTCAATATACGTAATTGATTTACTGGTTTATTTATTATTGTGTTTTATTTATTATGATTATTTTTTCTTTCTCTGCTAGGTTATGTATTGCATTGAACTGCAGCTGCTAAGTTAACAAATTTCACGTCACATGCCGATGATAATAAACCCGATTCTGATGTACTGTGGAAACTCTGGAACTCAGGAAAGGGAATAGTCATGTCCTGAAACATATCAATATTGCAAATGAGGAGGTATTGGTGATTTTGAGGTACATAAAGGTGGATAAATCTCTAGGGCCTGACTAGTTTTGGGAAGCAAGGGAAGAATTTGCTGAGGTCCTGGCAGAGGTTTTCATATTTTTGTTAGCCACTGGTGAGGTGCAGGAAGGGGACTAATATTGTGCCTTTATTTAAGAACAGCTGCAAGACAGGCCAAAAAGCGACATGCCAGAGAGCGTAACACCTTGGCTGAGAGTTGCATGTACACCACCAAGTAATAACATTGTAGTGGCACAGGCCAAATAAAAAACAAAACGACAGTTGTCATGGGGGACTTTAACTTACACATTGATTGAGTGAATTAAATCTGTTGAGGCAGTCTTGAGGAGGACTTCATAGAATACATCTATAATCGCTTTTTTGAACAGCATGTTAGTGAACCTACAAAGGGAAAATGCTACCTTGTATCTGGTACTGTGTAATCAGACAGGTAAAACTAATGATCTTGTTGGGCATCCTCTTGGACAGAGTGATCACAGTATCATCAAATCTCTCATACAAATGCAGGGTTCAATAGTTTGATCTAAAACCAGCGTATTATGTGTAAAGGAGGGAGATAATGATGGAATGAGGAAGTAGCTGCCTAATGTAGACTGAGAATGCAGGCTAGATTAGATTAGATTAGATTAGATATGGGGGGGCATTTGAGTATCAGTAGAAGATTTTCTAAGAGAGCTTAGAAAACAAGTCAACAAAAGTATATTCTACTCAAAAGCAAGGACAGTGAGGGCCAGCTTTGATTAAGTAAGGAAACAAAAGAAGGCATCAAACTAAAAGCTCATGCATACGAAGTTGGGAGATTGGAAAAACTTTATAAAGGGACCAAGAAACATTAAGCAACCAATAAAGAAAGGGAAAATAGATTAAGAATGTAAACTTGCACAAAACAAGTGGGGCTAAAGATAGCCGAATCTCTTGGTCCTGATGGGACACATCCCAGGGTACTGAAAGAGATGGTGGAAGTTAAAGCAGAAAAGTTTGATAATTTACCAAAATTTCCTGGAGTCTGGGTAGGGGTGCTGATAAATCGGAAGACACTGAATGTCACACCATTGTTTAAAAAAGGATGTAGGTAAAATGCACATAACTATAGGCTACTTAGCTTATCATCTGTATTTGAGAAATACTTGAAGCTATCATTAAGGAAGGAAAAAGTGAGACATCTCAATAGAGGTGGTCCCATATACAGCATGGATTCATGAAGGGCAGGTTCTGTTTGCCAAAGTTACTGAAGTTCTTTGAAGACATAATGAGTGCAGTGAATAGAAAGGAGCAGGTGGATATTGTATACTTAAGTTTCCAGGAGGTGTTCGATAAGGTGCCATACAAGAGGCTTAACAATAAAATAATGATGCATAGAGTTCAAGATATTGTATTAGTATGGATAGAGCATTAGTTAACCAATGGAAGGCAGAAAATTGGGATAAATGTGTGTTTCTCTGGTTGGTAGTCGGTGGTGAGTGGAGCATCAGAGGGGTCAGTGCTGGGCCCGCAACTGTTCATAATATAGATTAATGATTTGGAAGACGGGTGTGAGAGTAGCATATCTAAGCTTGCTGATGACACTAAAGTGAGTGGAAAAACAAATTGTCCAGTGGATTTGGAGAGAAATATAGGTGGCAAAGTTGTGGCAGATGGAGTACAATGCTGGTCATCCACTTTAGTTGAAAAGTAGAAGATCAGATTATTACTTATGTGAGCCAATGTTCAACCCTATTTTAGTATGTTTTTTTAAATCACCTGTACCTTTGCCATTATGTTGTGCGAGCAGAGGGTGTTTAGGGGTTGATGTTCTGTTAGTTTTTTGTGTGGGGGAGGGGCTGTTTTTTGGGGAGGTCTATGTTCCTGTTCTGTTTTGTGTGGGGGGAAGGGGATTTTGGGTTGATGATCAGGATGCAGTTCTTTTTTGTATAGGGGGTAGGGGTGGGTTTGATATTTCTCTCTGAACGACTTTCATGTTCTTTCTTTGTTTCTTGGCTATTTGGAGAAATACAAACTTCAGAGTTGTATGTGGATACATGCTTTGATAATAAATGAACCTTTGAAAATGAAGAAAATTTGCTTTTCCCAGAGAGTAGTGAATCTGTGGAATTCTCTGCCCAGGCTGACAGTAGAGAATGCCTCATTAAATATACTCAGATAGATTTTGCATAGCAGGGAAATTAAGAGATTTGGAGAAAAAGCAGGTAGATGGAGCTAAGTCCACGGCCAAATCAGTCATGATCTTATTGAAGAACAGCGCCGGCTTGAGGGGCCAGCAGGCTACTCATGCTTCTATGATTTCTTATATTATATCTTGATAGATAAATTACAAAACGGATTTCTGAGACATACAATCTATTGAACTCAGAAAGATGAGGATTGATTAGGAATAGTATGGCTTTGATTAAGGATAGTCTGCATGGAGAAGTTGTATTAAGTAAATTTGAGTTTTTTTTAAAGAGGTGAGCAAAAGGATTTTTTATTTTTTTTAGATTAAGATACAGCTCAGAGTAGGCCCTTTTGGCCGTTCGAGTTACACTGCCCAGCAGCCCCCGATTTAACCCTATCCTAATTAGTAGACAATTTACAATGACCAATTAACCTACCAACCGGTATGTCTTTGGACCATGGGAGGAAACCGGATTATCCAGAGGAAGCCCACGCAAACACGGGGAGAACGTACAAACTCCTTAAATGCAACGGCAGGAATTAAAACCAGGTTGCTGGTACGGTAAAGCATTGTGGTAGTCATTACTCTACCGCGCCGCCCCAGTTGAAGAGGACTGAAGAGGGCATGGTAGAGACTGCATCCATGGACTTTATCAAGGCTTTTGACAAGGTTCTGCATGGTGGGCTATCCAGAAGGATGAAATATACTAATAGGATGAAATAATCACTGGGATACTTATTTGGCTTGTGGAAGGAATCGAAGAGTAGTGTTAGTAGAGGATGGTTTTGGAAGCCTGCAGTGATGTGCTAGCTTTCCTGCTGTTTGCCATATATATAAATGATCAGTAAGTTTGTATTAGTGCTGAAGGAGGTTGTCTAATGTTACAGCAGGATCTAGATCAAGTGGTATAGCGAACCATGCAGTAGCAGATGGAATTTAACTCAGGCAAGTCTGAAGTGATGTACTTTTGAGAGCTAAACTAGGGCAGGATTTACATTGTAAATGTCAGGGTCTGTGGAGTGTTATGAAACAGAGAGACCTTGGGGTACATCTGCAGATGAAAGTGCGACACAGATAGATTGGTGAAGAAGGTGTGTGGCATATTTACCTTCATTGGATAGGGCACTGACTACAAGAGTTGGGACCTCATGTTACAGCTGTGCAAGACAGTGGTGAGACTGCACCTGGAATATTGTGCGTTGTTCTGGTTGCCATACAATGAGAAGGATGTGATTAAGGTAGAAGGTACAGGAAAGTCTGACAAGACTATTACAGGGAGAAGATAGCTTGAGTAGAGTCGGAGAGACTGAATAGGCTGGAATGTTTTAGTGGAGTAAAGGAGGCTTATGCCCTTTATAGATGTTTATAAAGGGCATGAGAGGCAGAACTAAGACAGGTTGTCACAATCTTTTTCACAAGATAGGGGAATCTAAAACTCAAGGGCATAGGTTTATAGTGAGTGGAAGAAGATTTGAAGGTGATCTGAGAGGTAAATTTTTCATACAGATACTCAGGGACCATCCCACAGGATTAGTTGTGTCCTTTTCCCATATACCCTGCAAGAAATTCCCTGCTGAACACTAAATCTTGCTCTCCACAAGCTTAAAAAGCTGACTTCCAGAGGTGGTGCAAATGTAACAGTGAAACAGCATTTTACTGGGTTTGACAGCAGGGACCCTCAATAAAATTGAAGACGTTAGGAAACAAAGAGAACTTCCTCAGTTCATTATGAGCACAAAAGCAGGTGATTTGTGATTGTTGGAGATGAATCATCTCAGGCATTGTGTTAAGCACAATCATCCTCAATACTCCCTCAATGATCTGAGTTCCAGACTCAGAGTACATGTGCACAAGGTACTTGCCTCAGCTGGAGTGAATAGTTACATGCTGTGAATTCCAGTCTGCTGTGATTTGGGGAGCATAAAAAATAATAATTCAAAACTTAAAAGGAATCTATGCATAGATAATGGGTGATATACACTCCTCTTGACAGGAGGATGGGGCATGGAGGTGAACCAATTTCTGCCAACGAGCTTGCAGATTTAATTCTCCCAGATACATTTTCCTGGAAATTGGATTTCTTTTTGTTTGGTGCATGCAGCACCAAATCAGGCTTCACATAACAATTGCAAAATTAACTGCAGGCAAGTACGTAATCAGCTTAGTGAGATTTCCACCCAAGAAGATGGGTGCAACTGTGACCTGCAGAATTTTCAGTGGGGATGCTACCAATCTATCACAGCTGCCACAATCAAGGATGAGTACCAGTCATTAGTAGCAGTCCCTTAGGCAGCCAGATGGCAGCAAAGCACACTAAAGTTCTGTATCTTGTTTTACGGCGGTTGGCATCCAGCACACTAAAGTTGCCATGGAGAAGAGCGAGGAGGGAGCATGGGGAGCGATTGAGCTACCTATGAATGAAAATTATGATGGTAGAGGGAATTCCTGGAGCAGTGATGAAAAATATTATGGCATCTCTGGATGCATCCAGTACTATGGATATATGATTTAATTTTGCTAATTATACATGGTGCACACTGCCCTCCTGTGTACCCATAAAATTAGTTCCTCAGTAATCTAGTACTCCAAAGAAGAGGTGGCGCCTGTCTCAGCACTGTGGGAGGTGTGTGAGCCACTTGTGAAACCCATGTTGTAACGTGTGTTTGAACATGCAGAGTTACTCCAGTATGCATGTATATACGTGTCTGAACATTATATTCAGTTGTCTTGGTCTTGCTTACCAATGTATTGAAGCCTTGGTCTGCAAAGCCCCTGTGGACATGTAACAACCATTCCATATTAGGACTTGCACACAGGACAACTTCTACTCCACAGTGTAAAACTCAAGACCTTGAATAGCTGCATCCTGATGGACAATCTCAAACGTGATAGACTTGAACACAGCTCAGCTGTCATAACTCTGGAACTTGGATGCTTTGATAGCAACAGAAACCTCACAGGCTGAAGATGGGAATAGTAAAGAAGGTGATGGGTACATCTTTTTCTGGAGGGAAAAACCAAAGGAGGAATGTTGCCCTCACAGTGAGCTTCACCATCAAGAAAGAACTAGTTCATAATCCCAATGACTTTCTCTGCGGAAATAATTATCCTTTGCCTGATTCAAATATGGAGCCAAGTTGGCAGAGGCATAATTTCATACCCCTTGAGAGAAGCACTCTGGAAGCTTTAAATCTTTCTATTTTGATTTTCTTGATAAAACCCCAATCTGTCGTCCCAAGAGGAGATGGACTGATTCTTTGCCAGGGTGGGAAGGGACGCAGTTCCTTGGCAGGGTTTGATCAGCAAGAAAGGAACAGGGAAAGCTAACTTCCCATGGGCCCTTCTCTTGGAGCATGGCCTCAACACAATAAAGAATCTGCTTAGCTGAGAACAGATTATTAGGGTAACATCCTAGGTCTAAGCTTTGGCTTCTGTCATCATCCAAGCAAGTGACTGCAAAAATGGTCAAATCATCTGAGGCACAACTGGTATTGAAGGTTACTGAGACAATCACCATCTAGTCTGCTTTATTACCTCCGCCAACTTCGCTCCAAAACATGTGTCGAAAGAAATGCTGTTGCAACAAGACCGATGCTAAAGCTTTCAAGGACCTTTCAGAGGAAGCTCTTTGATACCTCACAGACAGCCCATCAAATTTTGCAGCCCACAGGAGCTGCCAAACATCCACTGCTTTTGGATGCCTTGATTATATTTTCCTTTTATTGACATTTTTGTTCCAAGGACAACTAATAGCTGGTAACTCAAGGCACTGCAAAAATGCCACCAATATTGTCTCCATAAGATCTTCCCAGTTCTCTGGAAGGATGAGCCCTCTCCTAGACCATGCATTCAGACCTAGTTATATTCAATCAGTAATACTGGGTAGATGACATCATTTGCATGCTTGACAGCAGACACATGAAATGGTCATTCAATTCTGAACTCTTTCACAATGATTACCAGGTAGGCAGAGGAATTGAATCAGGGAAGTGTTTAAAGTTTCCAGGAAGAACTGGGCAACATCCCAATTGATTCCTGGGGACCTCTAACCACTCATGACCACTCAAAGCTGAGTAGAAGCACTTGGTATGATATTGAGAACCTCAAGTCCCTGCACCCTAAGGACACAAAAGCTCCATGTAAGTGATGGAAAGAGCACACCACCTTAATTACTCAGCTTACTTTCCTACCAAACACTTGCTGCCGCAGTTGTGGCTAAACCTGTGATTGCCATTTTGGCCTCTGCAGCCACCTCAGAACATGCAGAACTGGGGTGGAATCACATTATCCTTTATTTTGAGGGGGTGTCTGAACAGTAGGATTTGCATTGTGCTTTTAATTATTTTATAATCACCATAAGACAGCTAGTCTCTGAACTGGAAGGGTATGTTTATCTTTGGAATGCTTCAAGCATTTTTGCCTTATGATTGACATCATTAGATGTGCGTTTGCCTGACACTGGAAAAACAACAAATGTGGCTATGTGGATCCTGACCAAGCTACCTCATCCAATTTCACGATTTTCTCTCAGAAATTATTACTAGTATAATTTGAGTTGACTTTAGATTGGATTGTGCTGAAAGAAACAGCGCTATGCGATCCAGTTTCTTGAAATGCAACTTTTGAGTGTCTAGGGAGCCTGCCTAAAGTATCAAACCCAATTGCTTATTCTTTTTTTAAAAATAGAAGTGGCCATAAAACCTCTTGTATTGTAGTCAAAATCACTTTTTTTTGGTAGTAAAAGTTAATCAGCTGCATCTCTACTTGTCCTCTTGGAATAAGTAGATTCGAATGTAAGATCTTTGAAGTGATGAAATTGGTAAGTAAATGATATGAAAGTATGAAAGTAAGCTAGCTAATAATATTAAAGAGGATACCAAAAGTTTCTTCAGATACATAAAGTGTGAGAGAAGTGAGAGTGGATATCGGACTGCTAGAAAGCAGTGCTGGAGAGGTAGTGATGGGGTACAAAGAAATGGCGGACAAACTGAATAAGAATTTTGCATCAGTCTTCACTGCAGAAGACACTAGCTGTGTGGTGAAAGTTCCAGGTGTCAGGGGTCATGAAGTGTGTGAACCATTACTGGGGAGAAAGTTCTTGGGAAACTGAAAGGTCTGAAGGTAGATAAATCACCTGGACTAGATGGTTTATACCCCAGGGTTCTGAAAAAGGTAGCTGAGGAGATTGTGGAGGCATTAGTAATGATCTTTCAAGATTCCGCAAGACTTGAGAATTGCAAGTGTCACTCCACCCTTCAAGAAGGGAGAGAGGCAGAACAAAGGAAATTATAGTCAGTTACTCTAACCTCAGTGGTTGGGAAGGTATTGGAGTCGATTGTTAAGGATGTGGTTTTGGGGTACTTGGAAGCACATGATAAAATAGGCTGCAGCCTGCATGGTTTCCTCAAGGGAAACTCTTACCTGACGAAGAGTTAGAATTCTTTGAAGAAATAACAAGTTAGATAGACAAAGGAGAATTGATTGATGTTATGTATTTGAATTTTCAGAAGGCCTTTGCAAGGTGCCACACATGAGGCTGCTTAACAAGCTACAGGCCCATAGTAATACAGGAAAGATTGTAGCATGGGTAAAGCAGTGGCTGAGTGGCATGAGGCAAAGTGTAGGAATAAAGGGAGCCTTTCCTGGCTGGCTGCCAGTGACTAGTGGTTTTCCGCAGGGGTTTATGTTGGGACTGATTCTTTTTACGTTATATGTCAATGATTTGGATGATGGAATTGATGGCTTTTTTGCTAAGTTTGCAGACGATATGAAGATAGGTGGAGGGGCAGGTAGTTTTGAGGAAGTAGAGAAGGTACAGGACTTAGATAGATTCGGTGAATGGGTATAGAAGTGGCAGATGGAATATAATGTCTGGCAGTGTATGGTCATGCACTTTGGCAGAAGAAATGAAAGGGTTAACTATTTTCTAAATGGAGAGAAAGTACAAAAAAAGCTGAGGTACAAAGGGACTTGGGAGTCCTTGTGCAGGATTCCCTAAAGGTTAATTTACAGTCTGAATCTGTGGTGAGGAAGGCAAATGTTCAAAGGAGTTTCATGAAAACGATTGCAGGATTGAACAGTTTGTCATATGAAGAACATTTGATGGCTCTGAGTATGTATTCACTGGAATTCAGAAGAATGAGTGATGACCTAATTGAAACCTATTGAATGGTGAAAAGCGTTGATGGAGTGGATGTGGAGAGGACGTTTCCTATGATGGGAGCCGAGGACACAGCCTCAGAGTAGAGGGGCATCCTTTCAGAATGGAGATGAGGAGGAATTTCTTTAGCCAGGGAGTGGCGAATCTGTGGAATTCTTTGCCACAGGCAGCTGTGGAAGCCAAGTCTTTATGTATATTTCAGGCAGGGGTGATTGATTCTTGATTGGTCAGATCTTGGGATATGGGGGTAAGCTGGAGTTGGGCTGAGAAGAAAGTTGGATCCGCCATGATGAAATGGCAGAGCAGACTTGACGGGCTAAATGGCCTAATTCTTATCCTATATCATATGGTCTTTTAAGGCAGTAGCACCGATCCACAGTCCAATTTATGTAAATGAGTACAATTTAAACCTTACTGTACATCAGGTTTTGCTTTTCTTCTAAGCACACTTCAGCATCCTCATTCCCAGCAGATCAAGTCAACATTTTTTATTTGATCTTGTGCCTTTGTACCTCATCAACTTCCTCCCACTCTACACTCCATTTTCCATCTTTATTCTTGTGACTGGATTATTGTAGACCCCACACCCTTCCCCTATCCTCCTTGCTCCCTTTTTCCTGCGTGGCATCATATCCCCAAATATTTGGTAAGCTAGGCCTCATCTTCCGTCCATCACTTTGGCAGAACTTCTGAAATCTTATTACGAAGGTTTAGCTTTTCATCAGCTGCCACAACTCTTCCCTGAATTAGTTTTGCTGAAGGCATTTTGCTGTTATGAAGCAGTATGTAGGTGTAAGTTGTGAATATGCTGTATCACCTACTTGTATTTCTGCAAAAGTATTGTCAAATTTGACATTCAGTATCAAGATCTGATTGTTGGGAGGTGAGGGAGACTTGCCGATGAGAAAGGCAAGAAAGGGAAGCACTCAAATCTGAAACTGGGAAATAAAAACTAATTTGAAATAACTAACTGGTATGAAAAATTGTGCTGAAGATAACTGAGCCAAGAAAACTTTTGTTGAGAAATTTAATTCAATTGCTCAAATAATAAGTTACTAGACCTATACTGCCACTCAGATGCTGATAAGTACTATGGTTGGTCAAAACTGAATATGCAAAAAATTGATTGATGTTGGACTTAAATGAAATATTTTCTTTGTATGCAATTATCATAAGTCATGTAATCTAGAGAGGAAACAGAGAAGTACATTCTGCATTGGTGCTGCTTCCTGCACGCATGCTGAGCTCGTTGACATCATTGCCTCCAACTTTCACCCTGCCCTCAAGTTTACCTGGTCCATTTCCGACACCTCCCTCCCCTTTGTTGATCTTTCTGTCTCTATCTCTGGAGACAGCTTATCTACTGATGTCTTCTATAAGCCTATGGACTCTCACAGCTACCTGGACTATTCCTCTTCCCACCCTATCTTTTGCAAAAATGCCATCACCTTCTCGCAATTCCTCCATCTCCACCGCATCTGCTCTCAGGATGAGGCTTTTCATTCCAGGATGAAGGAGATGTCTTCCTTTTTTAAAGAAAGGGTCTTCCCTTCCTCCACCATCAACTCTGCTCTCAAAAGCATCTTTCTCATTTCATGCACATCTGCTCTCACACCATCCTCTCGCCACCCCACTAGGGATAGGGTTCCCCTTGTCCTCACCTACCACCCCACCAGCCTCCGTTTGGGGCCCTGAATGGTGGTAAGGAAGGAAGTGTAAGGGCATGTGTAGCACTTGTTCCGCTTACATGGATAAGTGCCAGGAGTCGGCTGGGGTGATATACTGCGTCCGGTGCTCCCGATGCGGCCTTCTATATATTGGCAAGACCCGATGCAGACTGGGAGACCGTTTCGCTGAAAACCTACACTCTGTCTGCCAGAGAACGCAGGATCTCCCAGTGGCCACACATTTTAATTCCATGTCCCATTCCCATTCTGATATGTCTATCAATGGCCTCCTCTACTGTCAAGATGAAGCCACACTCAGGTTGGAGGAACAACACCTTATATTCTGGCTGGGTAGCCTCCAACCTGATGGCATGAACATTGACATCTCTAACTTCCGTTAATGCCCCTCCTCCCCTTCTTACCCCTCCCTTATTTATCTATCTATCTATCTATCTATCTATCTATTTATTTATTTATTTATTTATTTATTTATTTATTTATTTATTCCCCCCTTTTTTTTCTCTCTCTGTCCCTGTCACAATCACTCCTTGCCTGCTCTCCATCTTCCTCTAGGCTCCCCTCCCCCTTTCTTTCTCCCTGGGCCTCCCATCCCATGATCCTCTCCCTTCTCCAGCTCTGTATCCCCCTTGCCAGTCAACTTTCCAGCTCTTAGCTTCATCACTCCCCCTCGTGTCTTCTCCTATCATTTTGGATCTCCCCCTCCCCCTCCCACTTTCAAATCTCTTACTATCTCTTCTTTCAGTTAGTCCTGATGAAGGGTCTTGGCCCAAAACGTCGACTGTACCTCTTCCTATAGATGCTGCCTGGCCTGCTGCATTCCACCAGCATTTTGTGTGTGTTGCTTGAAGTATTTAACTAATTATTTATTTTTTACTTGTCATAATATACCTTCTAATCATCCAAAATAGGTGCATTATGTCTTTATAACTTTACTGTACAAATGAAACTTGTATTTTATTTGCTGTGCTGCAGTACAATACATGAAAATAATACTCAAGGAAATATTGAATGATTTATCACAGTTCTTCACAAACCAAACATAGTCATCAAGAGAGAAGAAAATAACCTACTATCAAAGGCTTAAAGAGGAATCTACGAACCAAAGGTGATTGAGGCTGCATTAGGTCAGGCTGCATTCTCTATAGTGTTCTGTAAAATACTTTGTTCTAACCTGCGTATTTTGTGAATTAGCTTTCTTTATTATTGCACTTAACAAATGCATTGGTTGAATTCAGGTGTTTGAACATAGTAAACATCGTATCGCAATACATTCTGAACTGAAAACATGAATTGTAAATTCGTTAAGATTGAGTGTTTTCATACAATCCCTATGCACCATTGTAATGAATTGATCTGTATGGATACTATGCAAGTCAAGTCTTCACTCTATCTCAGTACCCATGACAATAAACCAATTTACCAATTTAATGCAGGTTTTGGGACGGCATATTCTGATTTTTTGGACCCACAGTTTTCTGGATTACAGTGCACCAAATCTTCAAATGTTAATTCTTAAGATTTAATTTTTCTTAAATCATCAAGGTCATGTGTTCAAATTTCGAAGTTAATTTGCTTGTTACAGAGAAGATTTACTAGAATGTTACCTGAGTTTCATCTCCTAAGTTACAGAGAAAGGTTGAACAAGTTGGGTCTTTATTCTTTGGAGCGTAGAAGGTTGAGGGGGGACTTGATAGAGTTATTTAAAATTATGAGGGGGATAGACAGAGTTGACGTGGATAGGCTTTTTCCATTGAGTGTGGGGGAGATTCAAACAAGAGGACACGAGTTGAGAGTTGAAGGGCAAAAGTTTAGGGGTAACACGAGGGGAAACTTCTTTCGTCATCAAGAGTGGTATCTGTGTGGAACCAGCTTCCAGCAGAAGTGGCTGAGGCAGGTTTGATGTTGTCATTTAAAGTTAAATTGGACAGCTATATGGACAGGAAAGGAATGGAGGGTTATGGGCTGAGTGCAGGTCGGTGGGACTAGGTAAGGGTAAGAGTTCGGCACGGACTAGAAGGGCTGAGATGGCCTGTTTCTGTGCTGTAATTGTTATATGGTTATATATGCAGTTGCTGTGTTAGCTCAGAAAATACAGTTTCAGCTGTAATATGTCCAGACCAGTATTTACTTCCTGACAACTCCCTTTGTCACTTTGGCCTTCCTCCAGAGATTGCGGCAATGATGTACCATTTGCTACAGGCTGACCATGTAAGCAACTTCAAGAACTGGGGCAGCTTTTTATGTAGCTGTGAAGGTCATTACTGCATTAACCTTTTATGGATTGTTCATCTGCCAAGTTAGCCAGTGTGCTACACAGAGAGTAAAGAAAAATGTGTCTGTTTACCTAAGGAAACATCTCTAGCTACATTAATATTCTAAAGGGATTGTTACTTCCATGACACTTTGGTTTACTCTTCCATTTCCAGCAACCCTCCCATGCAACATGTGCACTGTATCATTGTCCAGAGACCCAAACACTCCTTCCATCAAGTAGCAATTAATTTGTACTGCTTTCAGTTTTAGTGTATTGTATTCAGTCTCCTCAATATTAGATAAATCAGATTCAGTTTAAATAACCACTTCGCAGAATGTTTTGGTTGACTGCCACTTTGATTATCCATTGCGTTCTGAGTGTGACCTCCTTCGTTTGTCCTCTTGCACTGTTGCAACAAAGATCTGAACATGTTTAGGGGAAATATCTCATTTCTGATGAGCCTGCTCACATATCTCAGCACTCAACATTTAAGTTCAATAGTTTCAGATAATCATCCTTTCTCATTTGTAGCAGAATTGATCGGTTCTGATTAGGGTTATCAACTGATGATAAACTTGTTTCTGTCTTCAGAGATGCCAGGAACTATTTCAATTATGGTCTGCCTTTGTTTCAGATTTCCAGCAATTTGTATTGCTTTGCTTCTCCAGCTTGATTCTCAGAGTTCCAACATTCTGTTTTCTTTTTCTTTGCTCTTCTGTTGTCATTTGTTCCTATTGATACTTCCTCCAGAGAGGGTAACCATGATTAATAATTACCCACCTGTCCCAGCCAGCACCAATACTTACTGCATCAATCAGTCAGTCTCTCCTGGTCTCCATCCCACTGAGGCGTTCACTTTGTTCTTTACTTTCCACCCTCTCTGCAACATAAAAGGTGTTTTATTTCTGCCTTTTATCATTTGTTGTGAAAAGTCATGGACTTGAAGCTTTAATTCTGTTTCTTTCTTCATTAATGATGTTTTACCACTAAGTATGCCTAACACTTGCTTTGTTTCTACTATATATCTTGTGGGTTGGCACTTCCTTCCCAAGAATCCAGAGCATTATAAGTGGCAAACAGGCTAATGCAAATCTTTGTGCAAAGGAATTGCAATATCGCATGCATGTCCCAATGCACTGGTTCAAAATACAACCTCTCATTGTAAGTGATTAACTGGTCTCACTTAAGAGATTATTGCAGATGTTTAGTGATGGATAAATGAGAATATGATATTTGCGTGCATTGCTTGCCATCCCAGGGGTCCAGCAACTCATTGTTCATATTGTTGCTGTGCTACCTTTGCCCAAATAATAATGATGAATGACTTAATTGTAGACTTCTCATAGTCTCATAGAACTGCTTGATGCCTAGTTTTGACTTGTATGTTCGATCAGTGGCAGTAAGGTTGGAGCATGCTGGAGTGGAGCAAGCATTCTCAAGAGGTTTTCTACACTCACTCCTTCTCCCCCCCGCCCATACTCTCCCATTTGCCCAAACAGATTGGGAAAACCATAAGACTTAGGAACAGAATTAGGCAATTCAGCCCATCAAGTCTGCTTCACCATGTGATCAGTGCTGGTCTATTTTGTTGCTCAACCTCATTCTCCTATCTTCTCCCTGTAACCTTTGACACTGTTACTAATCAAGAACTTATCAACCCCCACTTTAAATATGCTGAATGACTTGGCCTCGACAGCCATGTGTGGCAATGAATATCACAGATTCGCCATCCTCTGGCTAAAGAAATATCTTCTCATCTTTGTTCTATAAGGATGTCCTTCTATGCCCTCTGGTTCAAGTCTCTCAGATTATTGGGAACATCCTCTGCACACCCACTAAATCTAGGCCTTTCAATATTGAACAGGTTTCAATGAGATTTCCTTCGCGCCCTCCCCCTCACTTGGGAACCCTTGGGAAATGGCAGTGAAGTTAATGCATTAACCCTTTGGTGGAATCATTGAGGGATATGACCTATTGTTCCTACAGCTCCTCGTAACTCAAAAGTGAAAAGGGATCAACACTCTGATTATAACAGTTGTATCTTATGTCATTTGCTTTAACTTCATTGCAGTCTGAATTATTTCCCTGGAATATAAATCCTTTGTTCAATTGCTGTTGTTTTAAAGGAAAATCTCAGACATCTCAGACCCAAAACGATTTACCAGTCAAAATGAAGCTTAATGCCTTGACATAGAATGAGTTAATTCACCATTTTTGTGTATGATGCTTTTGCAAACTTTTGTAGGCAGTCAATAAGTGCTCCTTTAAAGGGGTGAATTTTCTCAGCTTTCAGGGTATTTACTGCTGTGGAATGGATGTTGCTATCACTTTTTTGCAAGCAAGTCAAAGCCACATGGAACCAACTTGACCAAGCTTCCTCTTTCTATACCATCCAACTGAGTTGCTATTAGCCTCATTTACAGGTGAAGCAATGTTGGGTAATCTGGCACAGAGAAGATAGCACCAACTTCATCAGCACTTCAGGAAAAGCTGAGTGCTTTCCTACAAAATACAAGACTTTGTCCTCACAAGAGCTAGGTACTTTACTGAGGGCACTTAAGGGCATTTTGCCTTTAAGAAATTAAAGCAATTGTGTGTAATGTGGTATGGACAATGTCAAAATAGAAATGTGCTCCTCTAGTTTGTCAAAGTATGATTTCTGCATTCCCCTTTCTCTTCACCTCCTAAAATCTCTAGTCCAATGTGATCTCTTGCTACCTAATATCCAGCAAAGCTTCCCAAGGTTTAACTTGGTAAGTTTCCTGAGACAAACCTTGTATACTTTCCCCTTCATTTCCTTCTGGAGTTAAAATGAGGCATTGCTTTTAAGATTCAGTGTATGTATTGATTTACAAATATACAGTAGCTTCTACATATATTTCAAGTCAGTTACGTGAAGGCCCTTTTATGAGAAAATTATTTACTTCAGTAAACATTGCAAAGATCATTAATATCAGAGGATATATTTTCGAATGATTCTTTATTAAATAGTCCTGTACTCAAAAGGTTAACGTATTTTATACTTTCAGTCGGTTCTCCAGAGTTCATGTTTATTCATTCCATCTCACTTGGATTATTATTTCAGTAATGTTCCAGACTTCTATTAAATGTATAAGCGCATAAAGCTTCAGATTTTATTTAGAGTATGCCATCTCCTGCAGGGCTGTTGGTGGCTGTGCTGAACCTTAATGTCTTCAGACAGAAAATGGGTCATGTTTGCCAGTACTGTGTGAACAAGAGAGAGGAGAGTATGCATTGCTCTGGTTCTCTGCCATTAAGAATCAAAAGTAAAGCAGGCATTCATGTATCCATGTTGTGTTTGTTAGGTATGTGTTTGCATTGATTAAAAATATTACTAAGAGAAATATTGCCACCGTTGAGAGAATAGAACTTGCCAAGGGCTCGTTAGAAAATAAATGGCTGTCAGCTGAGGTTGGGCAATTATTCATGCTCAGGAGCTGTAACTAGTGATGAAGAAAGAGAATTTCTAGATTCCCATGGTTACCTGATTGCTGAGAAACAATCATATTGAGGACTAAACAAAACATTTAATAAAATGCACAATAGATTGAATTGTTCCAATTTGAAAATTTGATCGGCATTTCAGATCATAATTCAACCTTGTGTTCCTCATATCTATTGCATTAAGGACCATGTCTTTCCTGAGGAGTTTCCCTTTTGGGGAAACTGGAACATTTTTTTTCTGGGATCCTTTGTCACTGGGTGCTCTTGAGGAGCTAAGTCTTCACAATGCAGTGCCAGATCACAGCACCAAACAGACAGGCTCATTGTCATCTTCGAGCCTTTAGCGCGTGCCGCTCCCACACCACAGTGACCTCTGCTGACCAAATGATCTCCCCCCCAAATTAATCAACCTCCTTCCTGACCCTTCAAAGCCGAAAATTAAGGACTTGGTTTCCACGCTCACCCCTCCTGGATGCTTATCCTGGGCCTTGCGGCCTACTGAAATTTGCAACAATAGGCCCTCCAGTGAAATGTTCATCGGAGTGGCACTCTTGTATTTACTACTGCATCTGTTAATGGGCATTTTGAATTTCTAGGGCTGTTCATCTGTTTCAGGTTCAATACGAAATGGCACAGACCTTGAGCTGAAATACCTTGTAATTCCTAGAGATGGCAGCAATGAAATATGGGAACATACGGAAGTGAACTGGAACATTGCTCGGTGAAAAATGAAAGTAAACCATTTGTTAACAGGTTAATAGAGAGCTGAAATGGAACTTAAAAAAAGTGACAGATGTAACATTTAAATATTGGCTTCACCATTTCTGTGTTCCACTTCTTGCATGCTGTTACAATTGCAATGACAATGTATGTCACATTTTCACAGAGAATCTGGAGCTAGCCCTGCATATTTCACTCCACTCTGCATGATTCCCAAACAGATCCATCTGCATTTACATAGAAAGCTCTAATTTCATAGCTCCATACTGCGTGCCTGAATATCAGCCTCCTGGGAGCAAAAGCGTCAACACAGTCAGTAATCTGCTACATATTTCATCCTGAGAGCATGCACCATTTCACTAGACTCATTGGGATCATGAGCAGGGACTGACATCCAAACACGGCAGAATTAAATTATGATCGGAAGGAGCACGTCTAGCAAGCTTGCAAAGCAATTTGAGCTTCTGGATTTTAGAGGTTTCCTCACTGGGGACTTTTACTCCCAGATCACGGCCTTTCTTTTCCTGTGTAGTAATCAGTTTTTTGCAGTCATTTTTCTCTAGATACTACCAAATGTAAACACTCCAAGATAACTTTAGAAAGAGTGACATTTCTGGTGCACTGCAATAAAAACAGCTTGATGTTAAGTTTGTCTCCAATGCTAACTTAGTAATAAAACTTGCTTTTTAACAAACTGCAAAAATCAAATAGCCTTGATGGAACTGGAAATAACAGCCAGCTGAATTATTGGTTGTGCTGAACTAAATGTTCAATCTCTTAACATTTTGCTGCAAAACTGATGAACATATTTCTTCAAAACAGGGGTCTGAACTGGTATCCTGAGGCCTCCCAAAGTCCCTGCAAGTGGGCTTAAAGGGAGCATCAAAGATGTATGATAATCAGACTTAATGCAGCTGCTTACCGTTCTGCCATGTGGGTCCCTCCTGCCTTTGTGCTCATTTTTATAAACCACTGGTCTGGTCAGGATGATTTTCAACCCTACTCTCTCTCATTGGATTCCTATCTTCTGTTTAATCCTCCAGTGACCTTGAACAGGCCGGAGGTCTGTACATAACATGCCCAGTGTGCCTAGTCCACATGCGTCTCCAAAGTGTGATGTACAAATGCAGTCGTGCCTATGTGGGTGTACCAAGTTAATGCAAATGTACGCCAATTGTACAATTGCTAACATGAATATTTTAGTTAGGTGAAAGAGATCAACGATGTTTCTCTGGTTCCAGAAAGACCCTCAAATATACAAATATAAAGAAAGCACTTGTCCCGAAATATAAAAACTGCATGTTGTGGTTTTCTCTCATACCTAGCAGACCGACTAATCAGTGACATAAAGTGTCTCCAAACTTTCTCAATCCAATAAATTAGCTATAGTACATTTTCCATATCTTTCCATTTATCTACCATATCTCATGGGAATATCAAATGTATTACTTTTGAGTTATTAATACAAGTAAGATCCTGTGATGTGGTATTCATGGAGCAGCTTCCTTTCCAAATGGTAATTTTAAACTTAAATCAAATCCATACAGTAGTACAAGCTTTATTAATTTTCTGCATGGACAAAAGCTAGTCCTGATAAAAATTTAAGTTAATGCAGAGTTTCAAAATGTTGTAGTTCTCAGAAGTAATTCTGACTGTGGTTACACATTGTTCTTCCTTCTGTAAGAAGCTGAATGTTGAAACTGGATGCCTGAAGATTTGAGGACTGAATTATCCTTATTGTTTATAGGTGAATCTCAATACCACCACTCCCCTAAAAAATCCACTGTTATAAGACCAGAAGACATCAGAACAGAATTAGGCCATCTGGCCCATTGAGTCTGCTCCGCCATTCCATCATGGCTGATCTGTTTTTTTACTATCTCCTCCTCAACCCCAGTTCCCCGCTTTCTCTCTGTAACCTTTGATGCCATGTCCAATCAAGAACCTATCAATCTCTGCCTTAAATATGCCCAACAACCTGGCCTCACAGCTGCATGTGGCAACAAATTCCACAAATTCACCACCCTTTGGCTAAAAAAATTTCTTCACATCTTTTGAAAGGGTGCCCCTCTATCCTATGGCTATGCCCTCTTGTCCTAGACTCTCTCACCATGGGAAACATCCTTTCCACATCTACTGTCTAGGCCTTTCAACATTTGAAATGTTTCAATGAGATCTCCCCTCATCCTTCTGATTTCCAGCAAGTACAGACTCAAAGCCATCAAACGTTCCATGTATGTTAACCTTTTCATTCCTGGAATCATCTTTGTGAACCTCCTCTGGAACCTTTCCAATGCCAACACGTCTTTTCTAAGATGAGGAGCCCAAAACTGTTCACAATACTCAAGGTGAGGCCTCACCAGTGCCTTATAAAGCCTCAGCATCACATCCTTGCTCTTATATTCTTGATCTCTTGAAATGAATGCTAACATGGCATTTGCCTTCCTCACTACTGACTCAACCTGCAAGTTAACCTTCAGGGTGTTCTGCACATGCACTTCCAAGTCCCTCTGCATCTCAGGTTCCTGGATTTTCTCCCTGTTTAGAAAATAGTCCGCACATTAATTTCTACTAGTACATGACCATGCATTTTCCAACATTGTATTTCATTTGCCACTTTCTTGCCCATTCTCCTAATCTGTCTAAGTCCTTCTGCATCCTACTGGTTTCTTCAACACTACCTGCCCCTCCACCAGTCTTCGTATCTTCTGCAAACTTGGCAACAAAGCCATCTATTCCTTCGTCCAAATCATTTATATACAACATAAAAAGAAGTGGTCCCAATACCGACCCCTGAGGAACACCACTAGTAACTGGCAGCCAACCAGAAAAGGATGCTTTTATATTTCCACTCGCTGCCTCCTACCAATCTTTCTGCATAATCACAAAGAATTGAACTGCATGTGCATATAACGAGAGTTGTATAACTCATCTCCTTCTACCTTAGGCCACGAACTTATCAATCACCCCTGCTGTGGACACTTTCTGGAAGTCCGTGATCCGTATGCTCCACGACCGTTGAACTAAGTGTGTAAATGTAGGAGGGGACTATGTTGAAAAATAAATGTGCTAGGTTTTCTAAAATTGACTCCTTTGACCTTAGGCCACAAATTTATCAATCACCCCTCGTATTTGTTTTTGTGGTGAATGGACATGGGGTGCTGCTCTAACTACCTATTTCCAGTTCTCCTGATGATCACCCAGCTACTCGCCTCCTGCATCTTTGAGGTGACTACTTCCATGTAACTTTAATCAATTATATCCTCGCTCTCCTGTATAAGCCGAAGGTCATCTAGTTGCTGCTCCAGATCCCTAACGTGGTCTTCAAGGAGCTGTAGCCGGATGCACTTCAGGAAGAATACACCACAGCCATTTAAATGGTACAGTAAGAGGGGGGGGTAAAAAACAAAAAGGAAACCTTAACAGATGCTTTACACAGAGATGATGCCTTCCTCCGAGCTGATGCCAAAGCCTGTCACTTCTACTCTTGCCACTGGCTTGCTCCCGATAGTGGCCGCTCCGCTTATCCCTTCTGTACTTTTATTTAGTTGGTAGAGCTCTGTTGATGCCGCTGACAGACCACGTTCAATGGACAAATGCTCTTGAATCTCCCTTTTTAAATAACCACCGCTGATCTGCATGAAATCCGTTTTGGTAACGCTCTGTTGACTCCGCTGATAGGCCATGTACAACCATTATCCTCTGCAACCATTTTACAGTTGAATCCGGCATGACCTTAAAGAAATTCAATAACTCCAGATAGAAAGTGAAGTTATGTTTACTTCACTTCCTTCTCTGACCCTGACTGCCTCACTTTCACCGTGGATGTCCAGTCCCTATACAATTCTATCCCTTGTCGAGGTTTCAAAGCTCTCCACTTCTTTTTCAATAAAAGAACCAACCAGTTCTCCTCCACCCCACCCTCCTCCGTCTGGCAGAACCACTCCTCACCCTCAGCAATTTTCTCTTCAGCTCTTCCCACTTTCTCCAGACTCGAGGGGTAGCCATTGGCACCCGCTCGGGTCCCTGCTATGCCTGTCTTTTCACTGGCTATATAGAAAAGTCCATGTTCCAAGCTTTCCCCGGTAAATTCTTTCCAACTCTTCCTCCACTACTTTGATGAGTGCACTGCTGCTGCTTCATGCACCCGCGCTAAGTTCGTCAATTTCATCAACTTTTCTTCTTAACTTACACCCTGTCCTTAAATTAACCTGGTCCATTTTTTCCTCCTTCCCCTTGCTCAATCTGTTTGTCTCTGGAGACCAATTGTCAACCAACATCTTTTATAGACAATAGACAATAGGAGCAGGAGTAGGCCATTTGGCCCTTCGAGCCAGCACCGCCATTCACTGTGATCATGGCTGATCATCCACAATCAAACCTACCAATTCTAAGGGTTATCTTAATGATACCTCTTCCCATCCTGTCTCTTGTAAAAATACAATTCCCTTTTCTTAGTTCCTTGGTCTTCAACGCATCTGTTCCCAGGATGCGGCTTTCCTTTCTAGGACGTCAGAGATGTCCTCCTTTTTCAAAGAATGGGGTTTCCCTTCCTCTACCATTGACGTTGCCCTCACCAGCATCTCCATTTCCCCAACATCCGATCATCCGCACTCACCCCATTTTCTCATTACCTTAGCAGTGATAGTTTCTCGTCCTTGCCTACTACCCGATGAACCTCCACATACAATACATCATCCTCCCCAACTTCTGCCATCTCCAAAGGGATCTTACCACCAAACATATCTTTATCACTCCACTTTCCGCAAGGATTGCTCCCTCCATGATTCCCTTGTCCATTCGTCCCTCCCCATTAATCTCTCTCCTGGCACTTATTCCTGCAAGTGGCTGAAGTGTTACACATGCCCATTCACTTCCTCCCTCACCACCGTTCAGGGCCCCAAATACTCCATCCAGGTGAGGCAACACTTCACCTGGGAATCTGCAGAGGTTGTTTATTGAGTCCAGTGCTCCTGATGCAGTCACCCCTACATTGGTGATCCCCATCATAAATTAAGGGGCCGCTTCGTTGAACTCCTCCGCTCCATCCGTCAAAAGCAGAGCATTTTAATTCTGATTCCTATTCCCGTTCCGACATGTTGGTCCATAGCTGTTCTTGTGCTGCGATGAGGGCACCCTCAGGGTGGAGGAGCAGCACCTTATATTCTGTCTGGGTAGCCTCCAACTTGATGGCATGAATATCAAATTCTCCTTCTGGTTAAAAAAATCCCTCTGCCTCCCCTCTTTTCCTATTCCCCACTCTGGCCCCTTACCTCTTCTCACTTGACTTTTACCTCCTCCTTCCCTTTCTCCTGTGGCACACTCTCCCTTCCTATCAGATTCCTTCCTCTCTAGCCCATTACCTTTCCTACCCACCTGGCTTCATCTATCACCTTCCAGCTAGCCTCCTTCTCCTGTCTCCACCTTTTTATTCTGGTGTTTTTCCCCTTCCTTTCCAGTCCTGATGAAGGGTCGCTGCCCGAACCATTGACTGTTTATTTATTTCCATTGATGCTGCCTGAGCTGCTGAGTTCCTCCAGCATTTTGTGAGTATTACTTTAAATTTACTTATTGCCTTTAAAAACTGCACTGAGTTAAGAGGGTCCAGTATTTACTCACTGTTACAGAAAAGAAGAATGAAAGCAATTGTTGAAGGATAAGTTTCATTATTTGGAAAGGAAGAATCACAAACCTTCCTGCACTTTCTATATCACAGGATACTGATTTGCATTTATTACTTACATAAAAGAATCTTCTTAGTCTCGAAAAGTCTTCCAACTTAACACACTATTGGAAAATCCAGCAGTTTTGAATGCATTATTCCTGGATATTTAGATTGGCACTGGCTGTCAGTTATAGCAGAAATTTTCACAACTGGGCGCCGACCACATTGCCGTGCTCCAGCTGTAACAATAACCATAATTAAAATATTTAAGAAGTGGAACACATTAGGGATCTCCATTTAACCATGCAAGTTAAGCGTAGCATTTCCCTTAAATTGTCAAATAGACTTTCATATCACTGCAGCAATGAAATTGGGTGGGTGGATGGTTAAATTTCTTTAAACCCTTTGGGAGCTAATCTTCCATGATTTTCAGTGCAGGCAACTAAAAGGATGCACAGAGCCAAAGGGGTTCTTCTTAACATGTGCATCTAGGATCCTGACGAACCAGTGGAGGTCTGACTGGAAATCATTCTGGCAATTTTCCCGTTTGGCCGAGCAAGTATAGATTGTAATCAAGATAATAGTGTTAGGCAGCAGGATCTCAGCCTCTTGAGGATGCTGAGGATTCTGACGTCAACAACTATCCTGACTGCCGTTTACTAAGAGGAATCAACACAACTCGCGGCCTGATTTCAATCTGAGTTGCTGCTCACCTTACAGGAAAACCACACAGCTTTTACTTCAGCAGAAATGTCAGCCGGATCATAAAGCCCATTTGGATTTTAGGATGCAAAGGAAGTGCATTTTGAATACATTACAGAGCTCAGACTGAATAAACATCCTTGATACATCTGGAACACCATCATTAGTATAATTTCAAAATCATTAATTTCCATAATTTTGGCAACTGCAGGAAATATGCTTTATACGATAGATGTGGAGTATGTATAAAAGAAATTTGTCCTTATGCGAGCAATTTAACTGGCCAGAAAATGATCATTTAAGTCTCGTTTATCCTTGGATTATGGAGAAATGCAAACACAGGCAAACTTGTTATTTATGTGTAGTACTGGGTAGGATTATCTGCTCTTCTTTAGACTTGTGCCAAATGATTATTATCATGAACGTAGATTGCAAATAAATCTTGTTTAGTATCCTCTCTTGTGGGTAGGGTATGCAAAATCTTCACTAGAGATCTGAAACCATACCCAGCTGGTCTCGTTGAAACATCTTTGTGGAAATAACAGATATCACTCTCATCTATATGTGACTGGTGATTGTTATAAATGTAATATATAACCCTGTATGTTTTATTTGAATCAGTATTTCACTTATTTTACTCCTGGGTCACTTACTTTTGGCCTGCTTACGAAAACGAGAATGAAAGTAACAAAATATTTAGAAACATAGAAACATAGAAACATAGAAAATAGGTGCAGGAGTAGGCCATTTGGCCCTTCGAGCCTGCACCGCCATTTATTATGATCATGGCTGATCATCCAACTCAGAACCCCGCCCCAGCCTTCCCTCCATACCCCCTGACCCCCGTAGCCACAAGGGCCATATCTAACTCCCTCTTAAATATAGCCAATGAACTGGCCTCAACAGTTTCCTGTGGCAGAGAATTCCACAGATTCACCACTCTCTGTGTGAAGAAGTTTTTCCTAATCTCGGTCCTAAAAGGCTTCTCCTCTATCCTCAAACTGTGACCCCTCGTTCTGGACTTCCCCAACATCGGGAACAATCTTCCTGCATCTAGCCTGTCCAATCCCTTTAGGATCTTATACGTTTCAATCAGATCCCCCCTCAATCTTCTAAATTCCAACGAGTACAAGCCCAATTCATCCAGTCTTTCTTCATATGAAAGTCCCGCCATCCCAGGAATCAATCTGGTGAACCTTCTTTGTACTCCCTCTATGGCAAAGATGTCTTTCCTCAGATTAGGGGACCAAAACTGCACACAATACTCCTGGTGTGGTCTCACCAAGGCCTTGTACAACTGCAGTAGTACGTCCCTGCTCCTGTACTCGAATTCTCTCGCTATAAATGTCAGCATACCATTCGCCTTTTTCACCGCCTGCTGTGAAACCATGGTGATAATATTTTGTCATTCACCCTGTGGATATACAAAGTCAGGGGTGGTGGGGGGGAACAGCAAAGCAAAATAATGGAACATGGTGGTTTATCGCTCTGTTACCTGTCCCTCTGTCATATTTTTATTTTCTCTCTCACAGGAAGCATTTTCTCACTCCCCTTTAATTTCTCTATTCTGTCTCTGCTCTATGCCACTGAACTTATTCTTGCTCTGACACTGACCCCTTATGTCCCCTTTGGTTCTCTGCCCAACTTGTAATCCATTCTCCTTTCTCCCTGATTCAATCTTTCCTTCTTTGAGCTTTTATTCACCCTCTGAGCTCCTCACCCATCCTTTTAAAGATTAGTCTTATTTTTCCTGAGTCCTGACGAAGGGTCTCAGTCCGAAACGTCAACTGTACCTCTTCCTATAGATGCTGCCTGGCCTGCTGCGTTCACCAGCATTTTTTGTGTGTGTTGCTTGAATTTTCAGCATCTGCAGATTTCCTCGTGTTTGCGTTTTTCACATATAGGTCGAAACATATGGGATGTGACGGGGGGGCAGCCCCCCAGTGTTGCCACAGTTCTGGCACCAGCAGAGCATGCTCACAATTCATTAACCCTAACCAGTACGTCTTTGGAATGGTGGGATGAAACTGGAGCAGCTGGAAATAACCAACACGATCATGGGGAGAAAGTATAAACTCCTTACGGACAGTGGTGCATTTTGAAACCCGCTCTCACAGCTGGCGCACTGTAAAGCGTTGCACCAGCTACTAATCTACTATGCTGCCCAGCCTCATCACCAGACAAGCATTTGTACAAGTGCAGAGTTGTTGAAAGCGGCGACACAGGTACACAGAGTGGCAAAAAAGGAATTCAGTGTGCTGTCCTTCAGCAGTCGGGGAAATGAGCTTGGGAGTTGGAATATGATGTAGGGGAGACGAAAAGCAATGGTTTGGATTTAGGATACGTGGAAAGATTTGTAAGTGGAGTGTCTTTCAGGGATATTATTTTTTCAAGAGTCAATGTTGCTCAAACAGGTACAAGTAGCCTACAGTATACTAAGAGTGTAATAAATGCTCTGATTTTTAATTTGCCCTGATTTTTTTTTACATCTCAGTGGTTCCTGGTTTAAAGCTGATAATTCATTAGATTCAATAAACTGATTTTACCGCCACCATGACAAATCTCCTTTCCCGTGGTAATGATTAGCTGCCCAATTTATAAGCAAACCATTCAGTGGCTGCATGACAGAGTAAACCGGATTAAGTTCAAGTTCACGTTCAAGTTTAATTATCATTCACCCATGCATGAATAGCCATGAATACAGCTGAATGAAACAGCTTTCCTCCGGGGCCAAGGTGCAAATCATAGTACCAATAGTCATACACAGCTCAAGGCGCATATAGTTCGTATAAGATAGCAAGTAAACATACAGTCACACACACTATATATATCCGAAGTCCCCGAGTGACGTGCCCTGTAAATTGATGGTACATGAGTGTTATCAGCAAGAACAAGCAATTTTCAGTCGTGCGTAGATGAACGTACACATGCATACACACAATCCAGTTGGTCACTCCACTGTGTGAACACTGGAAGACAGCACCAATGGCTGGGCGGACAGCTCCCAACCCAGCATGGACGGTGCACTACACTGTCTCCACTGTCTCCTCCTCGCCTGGACTGCTGCAACAGGTGGCTTGTGGCTTGAGGCCTAGGCCTGGCTACAACTGAGGCCTCACAGCAACTCCCCCCGCCATCACTCTTGCCAATAAACAAAGAAACCATACTTGCAGCATTTTACATTTCCAATGTCCAACAGGGTCTTGTGATCGCAAGAGAAACGTCCAAGATGGTCACTGGCTGTGAGACTGCGCACCACGCACTGACTCCAATGCGTTTCTGTGGTAGGCAGTAACGCGGTCCGCCAACAATCAGTTCACAGAAAGGGTAAACCTACCATACTTGAAATTCTAAATGTCCAGCATTGTCTTGTAATTGTAAAATGACATTTGATAAAGACAAAAACATCTTTTGTTGGTCCCTGAGCGGCAGCTGCATCCAAACTTGCTGCCATCATAGCGGACGTTTTAGAGTGAGCAGATGTAGTTCAGGAGCTATTCTGAAGTTAATTCTCGTTTTTGCTTTGTTATCGCCACTATAGACCCCTCCACATCTTTGTAGAAAAATATCAGAACAAGCAAACGCGTGATTCAAAGTGGCCTGACAGGGTAGTTGTGAGGATGGTCTCTCTTGTTAGCAACATCTAGAACTAAGTGGCACAATGTGAGGGCCAGAGATTTATTTCCTTCGATGGCAATCTCTGCCCTAGAGAGCTGTGGATTCTGAATCATCAGCTCAAGGCTGCATCAGATAAATACTTAGACAAAAAAAGAAGTGGGCAGAAAAGCAGAGTTCCTGGAAATATGAGATGAGTCATGATTCAGTTAAATGACAGAGCAGATTCAAGGGTCTGTGTGATGATCCCTGCTCATTTTTCTTTTGAATTAATTTTAAATTTTTATAACTGTGTAACTCAATTTCAAAAGTTAATGACATGATAAAAGTAACAGCAACCCCACCAACCTTAAAGCAACACTTACACTTTGCACTTCATATTTGTAAGCCTGCTGCTTCTTAAAAACTGAAGAGAGCAAGACAAGAACCACAGGCTATCAGCAAAACAAAGAAATAATCCATTCTTAACCAGAAAGAAAAGTAATATGCACCCATTAGAAAAGCTAAGTTGTCCATTTCCACATTTTTGTGGGAACTCAGGTGGCTGTAGCCCTGCAATGCTGACATATTGAGTACGCATTGTTCGATGTGCCAGTCATTAGCTTTCCCACAGACTGTGCCAGGTGCTCATAAATGTTGATAAGAACACACCCCAGCAATATTTTGAAATAACTCCTCAATGGCCCCACCTCAAATGACCTCAGCTCATAATTAGTTCATGCCACCTCCTCTAGAGATTCAGACTGTCCTCGTTGATGGCTGCTGCAGCTTCCTGCTACCATAGGAAGTGCGACGTCTCATTGTGTAGCTCCGGCAATCATATAAACTGGAAAATACAGTGTGTAAGTTTGCTGTTCCTGGCTTATGGTGATTCTCTTGCATGGAATCTACAATAGAGTAAAAGATTTGACGTTTATGTTTGGAATTCTTGTGGAATGTGGGAAAACAGGGAGACCTCCAGTATCACTGACGGCTACACCTGTAGTATGTGCTTACGGCTACAGCTTCTGCAGTCTCCAGCTCCAGTTCACTAATACAGTCTACATGAGAGATTTTAGGGAGCTAAGTAGAAAGCTGAAAAACAGGACCTCCAGGGCAGTAATCTATGGATCGCTGCCTGTGCCATGTACCAGTGAGGGTAAGGTGAATATGTGGCTGAGGGAGTGGGGCAGTGGTTCATACTTATGGATCATTGGGATCTCTTCTGGGGAAGGTATGACCAATACAAAAGGGATGGGTTATACCTGAACCTGAGGTTGTCTAATATCCTTGCGGGCAGGTTGGCCAGAGTTGTTTGGGTGGGTTTAGACTAATTTGGCAGAGAATGGGAACTGGAATGATAGTGCTGAAGGTGAGGTAGTTGGTTTACAAACAGAGGCAATGTGTAGTAAGACTCCAAGCAAGGAGAGGCTGATGACAGGGCAAAATTGCAGTCAACAGGATGAGTTGCAATGTAAAAGGTGGACAAAATCAAAAAGGGTGAATACAGATCTTCAGGTGTTATATTCGAATGTGCACAGTATACGAAATAAGGTTGATGAATTTGTAGCACAGATATAGATTGGCAAGTATGATGTTGTAAGCATCACTGAATCATGGCTGAAAGAAGGTTATAGCTGGGAGCTTAATGTCCAAGGATATACATTGTATTGAAAGGATAGGCAGGAAGGCAGAGGGGGTGGCATGGCTCTGTTGGTAAAAAATGAAATTAAATCATTAGAAAGAGGTGACATAGAGCCCAACTCTAAATGTATGGATGAAAATTACGATGGACATTCACAAAATGGAGAAGATAACAGCATCTGTTAATCATAAGTTGGAGCAATTTTATTCATGCTGGAAAAAATGGTTTAACTACTTAACACCTCATAGGCCTGATTTTATTCTCACAAGTCAATGAATATGTTGTAAAAAAAAGATCACTCCCTACTATGTACATAGTTTTCTTCTTTCGATTGTTCTTTCTTTCCTCTCCTTTCTATAAGTGTCTACCTCAGATAAACATTATGTGGATATTTGTGACAAATATGATTATATGATATATATGTACAGTATCTGAAATACATCTTATGGAAATGTTTGATGATGAAATTCAATAAAAAATAAATTACAAAAAAAAGAAAGAGGTGACATAGGATTGGAAGGTGTTGAATTGTGGATAGAGCTAAGGAACTGCAAGGGTAAAAAGATCCTGATGGGAGTTCTATACAGACTCCCAAACAGTAGTAAGGATGTGGTCTACAAATTACAGTGGGAGATAGAAAATGCTTGACAAAAGGGCAATGTTACAAAGATCATGGGGGATTTCAATATGCAGGTAGATTGGGAAAGTTAGGTTGGTGCAGGATTCCAAAAGGGGGAATTTCTGGAATGTCTGCAAGATAGCTTTTTAGAGCAGAGGTTGAGCATACTAGGGGATCAGTTATTCTGGGCTGGGTGTTATACAATGAACCAGAATTGATTAGAGAGCTCAATGTAGAAGAACCCTTAGGGGCAAGTGATTATAATATGATCAAATTAACCCTGAATTTTGAGAAGGAAAGCTAAAGTCAGATATATTAGTATTACAGTGGAGTAAAGGGAATTACAGAGGCATGAGAGAGGAGTTGGCCAGAATTGATTGGAAAAGAACACTGGCGGGGATGACACAGAGCAGAAATGACTGGAATTTCTGGAAGCAATTCGGAAAGCATAGGAGAAAAAACGTCCCAAAGAGGAGGAAGATTTTTCAAGGCAGGATAACACAACCATGGCTATCAAGGGAGGTCAAATGCAACATAAAAGCCAAACTACTACTACTACGTTGACTCAGGCCTAGGGGGTCGGCATCGGGCAAGGCAAAAGCCAAAGAGAGGGCATATAATAGAGCAAAATTAATTGGATGTTAGAGGATTGGGAAGCTTTTAAATACCAATAGAAGGAAACTAAAAAGTCATTAAGAAATTAAAGATGGAATATGAATGTAAGCTAGCCAATAATATTAAAGAGGATACCAAAAGTCTCATGGGAGAAGGGTGGCATTAATAGCCAGGGAAAATGTCATGGCAGTGTTCAGACAGGACAGGTTTGCCTACTGAAGTAATATGGATAGAACTGAGGAAGAACAAAGGGATGACTACAATAATGGGATAATATTATAGAACACTTTGTCAGTGGCATTTAGAGAAGCAAATTTGTAGAGAGATAGCAGTCAGATGCAAGAAAAATAGGTTGTGAAAATAGGGTGATTTTAACTTTCCATATTTTGACTGGGGCTCCATACTGTAAAAAGGCCCAGATGGGATAGAGTTTGTCAAAGATTCCTTAATGGTGGGAGGAGAAGATGGCGACGCAACGCAGCGCGTGCGGCCTCTCCAGTGAAGTGATATCGTATTTGTTAAATAGGGGGCCGTGCACAATTCTGATTTGATGGTGACAGACATGAGAAGCACGGAGGAACATCCGGAGAAACATCTGAAATGCCCAGTTCGCTGCCGCTGCTACTGTGCAATTGAGAATCTCTGGAGGGGGAAGGCTCCAAATCCTCGGCTTTGCCTGTTGCTGGCGGCCGGTACTCGGGTCAAAGCGCTCGGCAGAGATGGTGCTCGGTGCTCGGTTTTGGAGGGCTGGTTGGAGGCTCGAAGTTTTCGGACGTCTCAGAGTCGGACTGTGGTCGGGTGCTTCCAGGATGCTGCATCAGCAAGTTTGCGGCGCTGGAAGGCTCGTGGCAGGAAGAGTTTTCTTCCTTCTCCCGTCTGCGTGAGATCATGGGACTTTTGAGAGACTTTGAACTTTTTTTACTGTGCCCATGGCCTGCTCTTCATCAAGTTACGGTATTGCTTGCACTGTTGTAACTATATGTTATAATTATGTGGTTTTTGTCAGTTTTCCAGTGTCGGTCTGTCTTGTGTTTCTGTTATATCACACTAGAGGAACATTGTATCATTTCTTAATGCATGCATTACTAAATGACAATAAAAGAGGACTGTGTGTCCTCATAATCTAAAAAAAATGATATACAGTACAGTGGTCCCAAATAGAGAGAGTGTGATACCGGGTAGAGTAACAGTTCAGCATCAACTAGATGGGCTGAAAGGCCTGTTTCTGTGTTGTAGTGCTCTGTGACTCCATGTGAGAGCAATGCAGCCCAATGCTGTAGTTATTAATTTGCCACCATCAAAATGGCTGAACTTGAGTCAGAGATGAAGAATTGCAGTTTATGGTTAAAGACCAGGGTAGAACGTTGTCTGAGAAGGAGTTTATACCAAGCAACCCCAGAAATGATAGCCAGGAGATCCTTTCCAATCTATGCATGCTATTGTTCAATGGGAGTGTGGTTACACACGATATGATTGTGATTGATAGATCATGACCTGAGGTTATCACATGCACTTTGATGTTACCAGTCCCATTGTTGTTTGTGCTTCATTTGAGGCTCAGTGAGTATTTGAGATCATATTAGAAAAGGAATGAGTTGCTGCTGAGGCTGGCCTTATACTTCTTCTATGCCTGACACTACACTTCACTTTAGATCCAAGGCTCATCTTTTCATAGCAGCTGAAAGAAGATGCAGTAAAGATGGACTGTTGAAGGATTGAATTTTGTAACATTATTGAGTCGTGTTCAACCAGCACTAAATTCAAACTTGAGGCCCAAATTTATGTCCTTACCTTGCACAAAAGTGCATTTGCTTCAACTAAATATTATGACAATGTAGTCTCTTTAATACTCTTTTAATAGTATGAAGTTCTACTGCATGGACTTTGATACTCTGATTAAATTGTCTTCAGAGAACTACCTAAATATGTTTTTCATCACTATCTGAAATACATTAGGGCTGTCTTCACCCCGCATGACAGATGTTTATAGTTACAATATATAGCCTCCTGTGCATATTAATTGCTTGTAGCACTGACTTGCCAGATTTGCATTCTGTAGGCCTAAACATGGGACAACTCCAAATGGCAGAAAATGTTGCTCCTACCAGCTTCACACATACTGCAGGTCCTATGAATTGGGAGTAGATGTAGTTCTTTGCTTGCTGGTTTTATTCAAAGAAATCTGATAATCACTCCCACAATCACACTGCTAAGTCTTGGTTTGATGGACTGCCCACTGATCTGCATGTATGGCTTTGTACCTAATGATACTACTCTATAATTTATACTGTCCTTCCAACTTGTCTGTCCCCGACTGTGCTGAGTTAAACTACCAATAGGTGCTCAGGCAGATTCTACCTGCAGCCAATCTTTACTCAGTTGTGTAGGTCATTACGCACCGTTTGTTGCCACCGCTTGTAATTTGATCTGCTTTTCATCATGCTGAGCCGCCCATGTGACCTTTTTCCCAATTTCATTGTTACTACTCTGAGTATGTTTACAGCAATTTATCACTGCAAGTTGGTGCACCTAACTGAATGGATACTGATTTCTATCAAACCCTATTACTGTATGGTTCACAAGCATATCAATAGTCATTTTTAACATGAGACCATTTGCTGTGATCTTTTTAAAATTGTGCAGCTTTCCACTTGGCTACTAGTGGTTGAGTTGATGTTATTTATCATGTACAGTCTGCATGTAGTATCATGACAGTCAAAGTCTCTCTCTGGGATGGATTGCTCTGATGATGATAGCAGGCTTTCCTGCCTTTCAGAAGTGACCTGTTGGTTTCTCACTGAAACCACCCTCTGCACTCCAATGAGTGCAGTTGAGAAGATGAAGCAAATGCCATTGCTGTATCTGTCAGTTTTACGTCCCACATCCTGCGCTGACCAAGACTTCCTTGCATCCTTCAATGCCAAACTATATTAGAATAAATATAATTTTTAGTGAAGGTAAGCAATGGCAAACATGAAATCTCTACCTAGTCATCTGATCAGGGAGTCTGCATACACAACATAGGCTCCAAAAATGTTGCAAAACCTTTGTTTCCTCCACATACTCCATCTGCCCATCACCAACACATTCCTCTCGCTGGTTCCTCTCCCCCTCTGTTCCTCTCTCTCCTCTCAGCTTCCTCATCTGATTCCATGTTCCACCTTCATCTCCCTTCAGACTTTAGCCCCATCAAATTTAGCTCTTTGTGGCCTGCACCCTTTCAGCTACTGTCACTATTTCCACATTCCCATTCCTCATCTTCCCATCAGCCTTCCTCATCTGGGTTCACATTGCTGGCAAACTCCTGCTCCACCCCTTCCCTACACCTTTTCTACTGGCTGTCTCTCCACTATCTCTCAGTCGAGATGAAGGTCTCTGCCCGAAAAGTTGACTATCTACTTCCTTCCACAGATACTGCCTGACCTGGTAAGTTTCTCCACTATCTTGTGTGTAGCTCCAGCTTCCAGCATCTGCATTCTTGTGTCTGCAAAGCAACATTTTGTCTATTTTCTCAAATTGACAATATGCTTGCTGAGTCATTCCTCTGCCATTTGAAAATGTGTGTTTAACTTTGAGACATTTCTGATGATGAAGGGTCAAAAGGAATCTTCAAAATATGAATCATCTCATTAACACAGACCCCAACTGTGTTGTAAAGTGCCACTGCATTATGTTCATTCAAATCACAGATCTTAAGGTTGATGGATATTAAGGGAATCAACTGAAATGGGACAGAGCAGGAAAACAGAGCTGGGGCAGAAGCTTAGCTACAATTGTGATGAATGACAGATCAAGTTCAAAAGACCACACAACCTACTCTTGCTTGTAAGTCTTATGTTCTG